>NW_023199773.1:0-689 GCF_002007445.2 Ailuropoda melanoleuca
TCCCACAACGCCGGGATCACGCCCTGAGCCAAAGGCAGACGCTTAACCACTGTGCCACCCAGGCGCCCCCAGAATCTCCCTTTCTATATGGTTCTGGGTTAGAAATGGCCAAAAGCTGAACTTGAGTAATATTCAAGAATGGAAATGATGCCTTTGTAATCATTTTGGCATCCTGACAGCTATCACAGTGGTATAAGACACCACACTAGGGCAGCAAGCTTCCAATTCCAACACCTTATAAGACTAATGTAAGCAAAAGTGAATTATTAGAGAATATTAGATAGCTCGAAGGATTTCTAAGAGGGCCTAAGAACCAAGATTTTAAAGCTACATGCAACCAGGGTGATCCAGCCACAAAAAAACTCCCTCTACCACANAAACTCCCTCTACCACAGCAGGACTGTTCTAGTAGAAAAACCACCCATGATTCTATGGACTCAATACCAGGATCCGTTGTAGCTGCTCTAAAAGGGCCAGATGTCTGTGCACTGTGCTTTTTAGAATACGTACCCTTGGTCTTTGACTACCTCCTCACATTGTTCTCTTTCTTTTCCCTCATGGGTATAAATGATTGGCAGGAAATGTCATATGACTTGAACGATTACCCAAATTTGTAGAAACATGGAGGGGACTGGAGGAGATTATGCTAAGTGAAATAAGTCAAGCAGAGAAAGACAATTATCATATGG
>NW_023199774.1:0-274 GCF_002007445.2 Ailuropoda melanoleuca
AAGAAAAGATCTTTTCCCTCTAATAAAAGAAAGAAAACAAAAGCCATTGCAGATACTAAACTGAAAAAACCTACATGCTGGAAAGGGAAGAAAACATCTTGTCCCTCTAATAATGGAATCAAGTGGACAGACTCAGGAAGTAGAATATGGATAGGAAGTTTAAGAGAGGAGGAGGGAAGGCAGTTTGAACAGTTTCCATTTGAACTTCTTTTAGGGTGTTTAAAATTAACCTTTTTTATAATTGGAATTAAACAAGGGACAAATATCAAGGCAC
>NW_023199774.1:834-2059 GCF_002007445.2 Ailuropoda melanoleuca
AATTTGGGCTGCTCTTTCGTTTAATGTCTGAGCTGCATCTCTGACCAATCCTGATTAATTCATATAAAAACAAATTTATTGTCAGCTGAGATAAAGTATGTCGGATGAACACCCTCACAGCAAACAAGCTAGAAGGTGCCAACAAAAACATACGCAGTTACAAATTCTTTTCCTACAATAGTTCCATCCCCTCACCAAGACACCTGTAAATCACTCATTGGTGCATCTCTGCACCTGATTGCTGTTATCACTTTTACGTAGACTAAACGAAACCCCTCCAATATTCCCCCATCCCACCTTAACATCATGTGGTAGGTCTGTGCCTGGCACCCTTTATCTTGTTTACTGCAAATCCACAGTCCAGGTGTTCAAAGATGTCTACCCATCTTGTTTTAACAAACTTCATAAACTTTCCCTGTCCAGCTTCTTATATANTATATATATCCCAACAAACAATGCTTATTATAGCCAAAGAGCCCTGGGCAGCCAACTGAACCACTATTATCTGCCCACCTTTGTTTAATTTGGGCTGCTCTTTCGTTTAATGTCTGAGCTGCATCTCTGACCAATCCTGATTAATTCATATAAAAACAAATTTATTGTCAGCTGAGATAAAGTATGTCGGATGAACACCCTCACAGCAAACAAGCTAGAAGGTGCCAACAAAAACATACGCAGTTACAAATTCTTTTCCTACAATAGTTCCATCCCCTCACCAAGACACCTGTAAATCACTCATTGGTGCATCTCTGCACCTGATTGCTGTTATCACTTTTACGTAGACTAAACGAAACCCTTCCAATATTCCCCCATCCCACCTTAACATCATGTGGTAGGTCTGTGCCTGGTACCCTTTATCTTGTTTACTGCAAATCCACAGTCCAGGTGTTCAAAGATGTCTACCCATCTTGTTTTAACAAACTTCATAAACTTTCCNCACTGGCCACCCAAGGAAGCCTATGAGCAGAACACAGCATGACTAGCTCTACTCCCAGACTCCCAGCAGGTGGCCTTCAGAGGCATCGGATCACCTCTTTTTGCCCTGGAGCACTATCGTAGTGCTCAAGACCAGTAGCTCTCCATCCCCCTGGCCTCCATGAAGTGGTCCAATCCCTTCTTGAAACCATTCAAACTAGTAGATAGCACCACATCCTGTGGAAGCATATTCCAAAGTTTAACTACTCGTTGAGTAAAAAAAATATTTCCTTTTTTTCTGTTCTGATTC
>NW_023199775.1:0-557 GCF_002007445.2 Ailuropoda melanoleuca
ACGTTTTCCATTTTAGCTCATCTTGAAATCATCCTTCCTCATTGTTTAAAGAGTGATAAGAACCCTTCATTCTTGAGCCGAATTGGTTCAGAGCACAGACCTCAGAGCACACTGTCAGGGCTCAAACCTATGTAACCTCTCTATGACTCAGTTTCACTATCTGTAATGTAAAGATGATAACAGTACCTGTGACATATGTTATTGAGAATTTAATGAGTTACTATATGAAAAACAGTACAGTACCCGACTCATAGTGAGCGCTGTATATAATTGCTATTATTATTATTATTATAACAAGAAGAGTAAGACTAGTTATTATTTTACAAAGCATCTGATACATGATCATTGCTCAGCTATCCCTAGTTCCCTTTCGTCTTTCAATCTTTAAGATTATGAAGCTGCTTACTGTCCACTGGTTGTCTACACTCCTTTTCAGATAATGGAAGATCCGTGACAGCTCCACCCTCTNGGGGGAGGTTAAGATGACGGAGGAGTAGGGGACACCTTTTTCAGCTGGTCCCCTGAGTTGAGCTGGATAGGTACCAGACCAGCAGGAA
>NW_023199776.1:0-1147 GCF_002007445.2 Ailuropoda melanoleuca
CGGTGGGGAGAGTAGACTATGAGGGGCTGTCCCAGAGTAAGTTTGAGGGCCTCCTTGGTTAGGGAGGCAGCTGCCGCCAGTGCCTTGAGGCAGGGCTGCCATCCTCGGGTGGTGGTGTCTAATTGCTTAGACAGATAGGTTATGGCCCTGTGCGTGGGCCCCACTGGTTGGGCTAAGAGGCCAGTGGCTGAGCCGGAGCGCTCATCGGTGAAGAGATGAAAGGGTTTAGAGGGGTCAGGCAGTGCCAAGACTGGCCCAGCAGTAAGGCAGTCCCGTAGTTTGGAGAATACGTGCCGAACTGAAGTGGGGTCAGTGAGGGGACCCTGGGTGGTCTCCTTGGCCACTTGGTATAAAGGTTGGGCCAGGATCGAGAAATTCAGAATCCAATGTCTAAAAAAACCCTGCAAGTCCGATAAAGGAAAGTATCTCATCCGCAGTTTGAGGAGGCTGGAGTTCCCAGAGAAGGTGGATGCGGTCCCCGGTTAGGACTTAGAGGTGGGAGTCAGGAAGATACCCAGGTACGTGACTGGGGGGGTGCACAGTTGGGCCTTTGAAGGGGTGACACGGTACCCTTTTACCCCCAGGAAATTGAGTAGGGTAGACGTGTCTTCCTGGGATAAGGAGAGAGAGGGGCTGCAGAGGAGGAGATCGTCTACATATTGTAGCAGGGTACTGGCCTTAAGGGCACACTGCTGCAGGTCAGTGGCCAACGCCTGACCAAAAATACGGGGACTGTCTCGGAATCCCTGAGGCAGGACTGTCCAGGTCAGCTGCCCAGAGACATGTGTGTCCGGGTCCTCCCAGGTAAAGGCAAAAAGGAAGTAGGAGTCAGGGTACAGGGGAATGGTAAAGAAGTCATCCTTTAAATCCAGTACTGTAAAGTGATAGGTGTCAGATGGGACGTGGGACAGTAGGGTGTAGGGGTTGGGGACGACAGGATGAAGCGGGACTACAGCCTCATTAATGAGTCGCAGGTCCTGCACCAGTTGGTAAGCCCCCGAGGGTTTACAGACTGGCAGGATAGGGGTGTTACAGGGGGAGCTGATGGGGATCAGGAGCCCCTGCCATCTCAGCCAGTCTATGATAGGCTTGAGACCCTGACGGTGAGTCAGGGAAATGGGAAACTGTGCTCAGGAGGGGAACTTGG
>NW_023199777.1:0-669 GCF_002007445.2 Ailuropoda melanoleuca
TTCAGGTGTTTTCAAACATGTTGGCCACAGCCCCCCATCCCAGGACCCTGACCATGGGGGCCGCATTCCCACGGGGGAGACTGTGGGCAGACAACCGCCAGCCCCACCCCAGCCCGGTCTCTGCCTCTTGTCACTGGTGACTCGGGGCCCTCAGGCCTGGATGCTGTCGCGCACAGAGTGGGGCCATGACCACTGTGTGAGCACAGCCCCACTGCTTTCCCAGGTGCCCAAGGTGAAGCCAGGCTGCATGCACATTCCCCGGCACCCCAAGGTTCCACTGGACCTGCAAGGCCTGGAAAGCACTGCCCCACCAAGGCCAATGCCAGCCTCCCCTTCCTTCGCTCCCAGAACCTTGAGGCCACTGGAGCTGGCCACAGGCCTGGGTCTGGCCACGAGGAAATGGGTTCCAGAGNGTTCCAGAGGGTCACAGAGGCCCCGCGGGGCTCTGGTGGCTGGCTGGCCTGTCCCTACATGGGCCCACGCAGGGTGTCTGCCCTCCGCCTCCAGACGTGTGTTTCCGGGGACAGAGCTCCTAACTGCTGGCGCTAGGCCGGAGGGAGGCGGCTCACCCAGGGAGCAGCGCCCTGATCTCATGCAGGCGCTCGGTGCAGAGCACCGGTCCCTTTCTTACCATAAACTCCGCTCTGGGCTCTCAGCCCACGGAGAACA
>NW_023199778.1:0-587 GCF_002007445.2 Ailuropoda melanoleuca
GAAAGTTTACAGTCTGAGAAGCACTGTGCAGAACACTTTATGGAAGTTAACTTGTTTGGTGCTTACATCAATGCAACTAGATAACAAAACTATAATCCCCGTTTTCAGAAGAGGAAACTGAAGCTATGTTTCATAGGCTCATCAGTGGCAGAGCTGAGATTGAAACCCAAGTCCATCTGATGCCAGAACTTCAGTTTGCAAACTTCATGTTATATTGCGTCCCTTAGTGGATAATGCACAATTTGCCTCATCAGTTGAACTAGCAGTAAAAAAAAAAAAAAAAATGTATCATAATAGCAAATCTAGGATATCTATAAAGTTTTCATGATGAAAAGGTTGGTATTCTTTCAAGAATCACAGTGGAATCAATAATCTCCCTTTATTGTAGTAAAAAGACTACTATTGTAGTTAAAANCTTTTTACATTAGTTAAAATCCCTTCATAATTCCTAAAACCCTCAAAACATTTCACCTATGTATTGTTTTTATTAGCGTATTTTATGACCTTTTAACTATTTGTGTATGAGTTTCTTTCCTTCCTATTTTAACATGGTAGTTAAACCCTTAGTTCTGGAGTACAATTCTCTG
>NW_023199779.1:0-797 GCF_002007445.2 Ailuropoda melanoleuca
TAACATCAAATATAGCTCAGTGGTGACTCATATGACAATAATAAAGGTCATAGAAGATTGGGTACCAGAAAAGTTAAAAATAACTGACACAAAAACAGTCCTCACTGCAAACACAATTTATTTGGGAATAAATTCCTGATGGAATGAATATATATTGTTTTATTCCTGAGAAGATGATGATAGATGTTTATGACAAGTATGATGTTTACACACATCATTCATAGTTNTGTGGAATATCCATGTGCCCAAAAAAAGCAAGAGCAAGACAAATAGTCAGGGGGAGAGGGAATGTAATTTCAACTTTTTTTGAGTAAGCAATACCCTGTGGACTTTATCTTGACATGTGAGAGAAAGAAGAGTGACAGTTTTGTTTTATGGAAAAATTGACAGCCTTCTTGGAGAAGTACTAGATGCTGTTGACTATGGAAAGGAAAATTTACACTGGTTTGATCAGGGAGGGACTGGTGTGAGTATAAACAACTTTGGGTCAGTTTAATACATTTGCCTAAGTAGAATTGAGTCTTGTTGAACAAAACAGATTATTTTGGGGGCAGAAATATGGGACATACAAGCAAAGAGGTCNTGGGGGCAGAAATATGGGACATACAAGCAAAGAGGTCAGCATTGAAATTCTTGTCATTTTAATGATGGTAGTTACTTATCTTATTTAATCCTCTAAAGTTTAGTTATCATAGTATGATCCTTGGTAGAGGTCTGAAACACCATTTTTTTTACCAAAATACTTAGAGCAAGTTGTGTTACAGGTATCAGAATCCTTCAGATTTTAGAAAGGAAAT
>NW_023199780.1:0-685 GCF_002007445.2 Ailuropoda melanoleuca
ACGTGCACAATTTGAGTACTTGCTGTGTACCAGACACTAACTGCTTGAGCTATTTTAATTCCTCTGATTCTTTGATTACTTCCTTTGGAATAATAACAGTATTAATTCAGCCACCTTATACTTTTTTCTTGGGGGGGGAAGGGCAGAGGGAGACAGAATCTTAAGCAGACTCCATGCCCAGCACAGAGCGTCCAGCATGGGACTCAATCTCACAACCCTGAGATCATGACCTGAGCTGAAATCGAGAGTGGTACGCTTAACCAGCTGAGCCACCCAGGTACCCCATGCCCCCGACACTTTCAAAGTGTCTTTCACTCTGAGGTAGGTTATAATTTTACAAGAAAGAAATAAAGAAAGAAACAGGCACAGAGAAGTTAAATCATTTGCCTAAAGCTATATAATTACTAAAAGGTNCTATATAATTACTAAAAGGTGAAGCCCAAATAATCAAATTCAAGTTCATGCCTTTAAGACTACATGGGTCATCTATACAGAACAATTTGGGAAGCCTAATTTTGTTCCAACATCAACAGTTGAGGTCAAAACAAAACAAAATCACCAACAAAACCCCAAAACTGAAGCCTTATTTGGTACCTCATTTTGCTGTTTAGTTTATAAATACTGTGTTCACTTTGTACTTCTGGTTGTTCTCCCTCCTCCTCTAAGTCCTTTAATATAAACACTT
>NW_023199781.1:0-159 GCF_002007445.2 Ailuropoda melanoleuca
CCAAATGGATGAAAGACCTCAATGTGAGACAGGAATCCATCAAAATTCTAGAGGAGAACATAGGGAACAACCTCTATGACATTGGCCAGAGCAACCTTTTTCATGACACATCTCCAAAGGCAAGAGAAACAGAAGATAAAATGAACTTATGGGACTTCA
>NW_023199781.1:448-5016 GCF_002007445.2 Ailuropoda melanoleuca
GGAATTTCAAATCAAAATCACACCAAGATACCACCTTATGCCAGTTAGAATGGCAAAAATAGACAAGGCAAGAACCAACAATTGCTGGAGAGGATGAGGAGAAAGGGGATCCCTCCTACATTGTTGGTGGGAATGCAAGTTGGTACAGCCACTCTGGAAAACAGTGTGGAGGTCCCTTAAAAAGTTAAAAATTGAACTACCCTATGACCCAGCCATTGCACTACTGGGTGTTTACCCCAAAGAGACAGACGTAGTGAAGAGAAGGGCTGTATGCACCCCAATGTTCATAGCAGCATTGTCCACAATAGCTAAATCATGGAAGGAACTGAGATGCCCTTCAACANAATGGGAGAATATATTTGCAAAGGACACCACAGATAAAGGACTGGTATCCAAGATCTACAAAGAACTTCTCAAACTCAATACACGAGAAACAAATAAACAAATCATAAAATGGGCAGAAGATATGAACAGACACTTTTCCAATGAAGACATACAAATGGCTAACAGACACATGAAAAAATGTTCAAAATCATTAGCCATCAGGGAATTTCAAATCAAAATCACACCAAGATACCACCTTATGCCAGTTAGAATGGCAAAAATAGACAAGGCAAGAACCAACAATTGCTGGAGAGGATGAGGAGAAAGGGGATCCCTCCTACATTGTTGGTGGGAATGCAAGTTGGTACAGCCACTCTGGAAAACAGTGTGGAGGTCCCTTAAAAAGTTAAAAATTGAGCTACCCTATGATCCAGCCATTGCACTGCTGGGTATTTACCCCAAAGAGACAGACGTAGTGAAGAGAAGGGCTGTATGCACCCCAATGTTCATAGCAGCATTGTCCACAATAGCTAAATCATGGAAGGAACTGAGATGCCCTTCAACAGGTGACTGGATTAATAAATTGTGGTCCATATCTACAATGGAATATTACTCAGCTATCAGAAAGAATGAGTTCTCAACGTTTGCTGCAACATGGACGGCACTGGAGGAGATAATGCTAAGTGAAATAAGTCAAGCAGAGAAAGATAATTATCATATGATTTCTCTCATCTATGGAACATAAGAACTAGGAAGATTAGTAGGGGAAGAAAGGGATAAAGAAAGGGGGGTAATCAGAAGGGGGAATGAAGCATGAGAGACTATGGACTCTGAGAAACAAACTGAGGGCCTCAGAGGGGAGGGATAGGCTGGTGATGGGTAGTAAGGAGGGCACGTATTGCATGGTGCACTGGGTGTTATATGCAACTAATGAATCATCGAACTTTACATCGGAAACTGGGGATGTACTGTATGGTGACTAACATATTCTAATAAAAAAACATTAAAAAAAAAAGTCAAAGAAAAAAAAAGTCGCCGGGGGCTCGGGGGGGCCTTGCCCGTCCTCCTGCCCTGAATGCTCGGTGGCGCCCCGAGGGGCCCTGGTGGCTGTGCGGCTGCAGGCTGAGTCCAGCGCTGGGGTTCAGGTGTCCCCAATCCCCAGAGCTGCTTTGATAGCCCCCTGGGGAGGGGCACCTCAGCAGCGGACCTAGGGTTAGGGTTAGGCCCCAGGAGATCATCAGTCCCGATCCACAGGCAGTGCAGGGAGCCGATCCACAGGCAGTGCAGGGAGCCGAGTGGAGGTCTGAGGTGAGGGCGTGGGGAGGGGGAGTGTGGGCCCCAGGGTTTGGGCATGGGAGGGCGGTCAAAAGTCGCTGTTTTTTTTCCCCTTCTCTAAAGCTCTGGATTTGGACTGCTCACACTTGCTTTCAGATTTTGTCATCTACAGTGAGAAGAGTTGGCCTGGAAGTCCTTTCCCTATCACGGGTTGCTGGGATGGCATCAAGACCCTCCTGACCCACCGAGAGCAGTGTGGTGTACTCCCTGCGTGTGCTCTCTGTAAGAGTATGGACAAAACTGACATTCAGAAACAGTCCACTTTTCTGAATTTAGAAGCTATTTAAGGAAGCCAGTTTCACTGAAAAATCAAAATTAACTAATACGGAAAACCTAGAATTTTCAACTGAAACTGTGGACAAATTGGAGTGTGGAAATGAAAAGAAAAATTTAAAAAAGAAACAAATTTCTCTAAAAGTGAGGCAGCCAACTTGAGAGAAGGAATTCAGAAAATCGACGCGAACATACCTGTAGAAAACAGTTCAGGTTTCCCATCGTGGTGGCTCCACATCTGTTAAACTGCCAGGGCTCCGCTCACAGTGACAGTTGAAATGGAAGGGGAGGTGTGCCTCATCATCAGGTTCCCATGGCGATGGCTCATGCTAGAGCCTTCAGAGCCCAAGGCAGCTCTGCACACTGTGGATTGATAGAGGAAAGTGGGTCGGGGTTGGGTAGATGGATGATGGGTATGAAAGAGGACACAGATCAGCACTAAGTGTTGTATGTAAGTGATGAATGACCGAATTCTACTCCAGAAACCAATACTGTACTGTATGTTAACTAACTAAAAATACAAAACAAAACAAAACAAAGGATACCCCTNCAAACAAACAAAAAGGATACCCCTGGCGGGGACACATAGGAGACTTAAATTTTCATTTTACATCTGCTACTCTATAAAACTTTTACTAGTAAAACACTGTTTAAAAAAGTCTTTTCCTGGGTTTCCTGGGTGGCTTAGTGGGTTAAGCGTCTGCCTTCAGCTCAAGTCAGGCTCCTGGACTCCAGGGATCAAACCCAGCATCAAGCTCCCCACTCAGTGGGGAGTCTGCATCTTCCTCTGCCCCTCACCCCACTCGTGCACTCTGTCTTGCTCTCTTTTGCTCTCTCAAATAAATAAGATCCCCAGGATGTCCCTGTTTACCTTCCAGGGAGCCCGTTGCAGCCAAGAGTGACACTTACTAATGTCTCAGGGGAGGACTGCCTGAGCCACAAGCTAAGTATGCAAACATGTCTCCCACATTTTCCAATAAGTTTCATTAATTTGGATTCCAAGTTTCCTTTCTGCAGGGGATAGAAAAACATTCTTGGAAACACTGGATTTCTCCTGTGTTTCAGATTATAAAGGTCCTTCGTGCATTGACCTCCCTCTCTCCTGCCCTCCATCCTGAATTTCCGTTGTGTAATGTGGATAGTTCTGTGTGGACAGCGGGCCCTCCCCACCACTGGATGGGGCCTCCCGTGGTGTGTGTGCAGGTCATGGGTCCAGGCTATTCTTGCAGTGGGTGTCCTGCATAGACTCATGAGATGAGGCAGGTCCCAGCTGGGCAGGACCCTCTGGCTGCTGAGGTCAGTCTGTGCACTCTGAGTGTTTGGAGCCCAAACCTCTCTGCTGGTTTCACCCCTTGTCCATCCGCTCCCTAGAGCTGTCATGCAGGGGGCCACATACATTGTAACCATCTGCTGGACCAGCAACATGCTCTGTGTGGTCGCTTGCAAAATGAAAATTCAGAACCCCGTGGGCAGAAAGCTAGAGGTAATAAGCAATTCTAGGCAAGGAAGATAAAAATGATTTTCTTTAAAATATTTTATGACTTAGATAACATAATAGGATTAAAGAATCCATGAGTAACAGCATAAATTTACACATGACGAAGCCATCCTTTTGCTTCTAGGGGTAATGCAATCATGCCATTTTACCCAATTGATACCTAAACAGATCATTTTTTCTGGCACAGTTTTGTAAAACTTTATGAAATATGTCATAAAATGGATACTTTTAAGAAGTTAATTTTTGAATAATATCATCAAGTAATCGCTGTCACTTTGGCAAATGTTGGATAACAACTATTCTTAGTTTATGCCTTTCAGAGGATTTTTGTTGGTGGTGGTGGTTTGAATGTAAGTATAGGTATTTTGAGTACCTTATAGGCTGTGATGGATCACAATGAATGGATTTCTGAAGTGATGTCAAAGTATAAATTATATTTATAACACCCAGAGCTGATTCTTGTGAACCAAAGTTTCCAAAAAGATTTATTTTTTAATTTTTATTTCTTTTAGATTTTATTTATTTGACAGAGAGAGAGACAGCCAGTGAGACAGGGAGCACAAGCAGGAGAGTGGGAGAGGAAGGAGCAGGCTCCCAGTGGAGGAGCCCCATGTGGGGCTCGATCCCAGGACTCCGGGANAATCCCAGGACTCCAAGATCACACCCTAACCTGAAGGCAGACGCTTAACAACTGAGCCACCCAGGTGCCCCTCCAAAAAGATTTAAATGGAAACAACTCAATTTCAGGAACCTCAATTTAACTTGAAGTGTACTTTGTCATTTTCATGTTTCCTCTGGTATTTCCATAACCTGATAATGTATCAATAGCCTCAAGTGGGCTCTGCATTTGCACATCATTCATGTCCATCAAGAGTAAATGCTGGAAAACACCTGAAACCTCAATTTGGGGAAGTAGGGACTGTCATCTGGGAGACAAGGATGGGTGAGAAATCAGGTGTGCCCCTTATTTTCAGCAGGGAGAGCAAGTATATGAAGGAAAAACACAGGCACTTGTTTTGAAAGAACTGTGGTGAGGGCTGGCTGCTACAGTTGTTACATTGTCTCTTGTTCAGTCCAAAGTAGAAGGCTGTGTTGGAGAAATCAGGTGTGCCCATTATTTTCAGCAGGGAGAGCAAGT
>NW_023199782.1:0-3789 GCF_002007445.2 Ailuropoda melanoleuca
CCCAGAAAAATTGGTAACAGAGTTTCTGGAATTTTTTGTTAATAATCTCAGAAACGTTTTGATGAAACCAGCGTTTACTTAAAGCCACCATTATGGGGACCTCCTGAACAAACCAGACTCAGC
Source organism: Ailuropoda melanoleuca (assembly GCF_002007445.2). Classification (NCBI taxonomy): domain Eukaryota; kingdom Metazoa; phylum Chordata; class Mammalia; order Carnivora; family Ursidae; genus Ailuropoda; species Ailuropoda melanoleuca. The sequence goes on from NW_023199782.1 coordinate 124, forward strand.
TTCAACATCCATGATTTGGTCTTGTAACCGTGTTGCTCAAGGCCCCTCTTAACGTCATGCCAGCCCCTCATTATCACCGGCGAGTCATACAGTCTACTGCTAACGCTGTAAGTTTTTCTAACATCTTCACCCTTTGTTGCCTCAGTAAACTCACTTTCTCTGTAGCATATTCTAAAATATTTTGATTTTTTTCTTTCTTCAAGATGGTCCATGTTTGTAGTATTTCCCAGGAAGGCAGAAAACTCAGAGATAGTTCCCCTACAAAGCCATTCTTTAAATCAACAGAAATGTATTGGTGGTCAATTCTGAGTTCATTTGTTCTGATGCCACAGGAAAGAGAGAATTGAGTTCTGCTTCTATAAATATCTTTGCATCCCTCCTTCTCAAGGTTGGGAAATAACCACAGAGCAGCCCAACAGGCATAAGTCCCTTTGGCCCACAGCCTAATTCCAGTCTGCCTGTAGAGCTCTGCTTGTCTAATAGAATCTGAGTTATCCTAACTTTTATGCATCATTGAAGTCCTATCTATTAATTCTAAAATTCTACTCTTAACCACTGACCCTTCTTCATCTCTCCAGCCAGGGGCTCCACTCCAGATGACTGGGGTGGCCACACTGTTTATAACGATCCACTCTGTGTTTTTCTCCTTTACTATACTGTGAGCAGGAGGAGAGCCAGGAAGAGCTGGGACTCTTGGGAACTAGGTTCAGAGGTAAGGGACCTTCTCTATGCATCTCAGAATCTTCTATCTCTGTATTTTGCACACTATCCTTTCATCATAGTTCCAACAACAACCATGCACTATGGTATCCAAACATGGTTTCTTCAATTTCAGAGAATTATACTCAGAGAAAACTTGTTGTCCGTCTCACACTCCCTAGCTATGTGTCCACCTAGTTCTTCATCTTGGACAGCACAGTCTTTGGGGGCTGTCATTTTCTCTTCTACCGTCCTGTCCTCAAGGAAAGCAACATCCCTCATGGCTGCTACGAGAAATAATTCTGTCCCTCTCCTTTGAATCTGAGCCCCTCTCCTCAAACATGGCTCCATGATGTAGAAATAAAGGCACCGAAGCAATTGCAACTGGCTACAGTTTTCACAAAAGATTTTCTTCCATTAACTATTTTCATAAGTTTCACTCTCCTCCCCAGTAAAAATAAATACTTACATTTTTCTGTGTCTCGATAGCTAAGGGTGTGGTATTATACTAGATGCCTTGTTCATCCTCTGAAAATTAGGAGGGGCAGAAGTTCATGGCCTTTGCTTCATCTTTATGATGAGTCTCAGTGGAGCTGGAACCTGAGATTGTCCAGCAACCAGTCCCCTCCAAGTCTTATTCATTTTTGGTTGACAGTTCTAAGCTTTGGTTCAACAAGTATCCAACACACGCCACAGATGTTACTCATATTCTTCAATCTGCTGGAAAGAAAAATACCCAAGCCTACTGTGTTACCGGAACTGAAGCAAACATTGGCAACAAGTATGGAAGGACTGACTGACCTGCTGGTTTAATATTTTTCCACTTCAAATTCTTCATCTGCAGCGTGTGAATCATCTAACACCAAAATGTCATGCTCCCCATGAGGTTTCTCTGCTCATTATCCAGTGAGTTTTGCCTTCACGATTAATGTTTTGTGTGATTGTGTGTGTGTGTGATTTCCCCCATTCTTATTGATGTATAATTGACAAATAGAAATTGTGTAGACATGAAGTGTACTCCTCAATGTTATGATACACATATGTATGTAATGGACACAAATCAAAGAACATATCCATTACCTCACATAGCATTTCTTTTTCTTTTTTCGTAGTAAGAACACTCAAGACTTGCTCTCTTGGTAAATCTCAAGTATACAATACAGTATTAATGATAGTCACATAGCTGTACATTAGATCTCCAGAACTAAAGTTTGTACCTCTTTCCCCCACCCCCACACCCCTGCCAGCCACCATTCTACTCTGCTTCTACAAGTTTGACGGTTTTAGATTCCATATATAAGTAAAAGCATGCAGTATTTATTTGTCTTTGTCTTACTTATTTCACTTAGCCTGATATCCTGTACATTCATCCCTGTTGTTGCCAATGGCAGAGTTCTCTTCTCTTGTAAAGCTAAGTAGTCCATGATTTGTTAAATTTCAAGGGTTCCATTGCTTAATCCTTGGATGCGTTTATTGGAAAAATGGAGCTCGTGATCCCTGACATACCCACCTTGGTCTTCTGAGGTTTGATTTACAATATTTATGAGAAAGAGAAACCCCACAAACGATCTTCTGTAACGAGGTGATGGAGAAAGAAGAAAATTAGTTGATATTTGTCAGAAGTGTCTTATTCTACTACTAATAAAATCAATTAAAGATGTACAAATATCTCGTCTAAGCTAGGTACTTCGGGAATAAAAACCATGAATGAAAGGTGGTCCTACCTCCAGCTGGCCTCCTTTCCTTATGCAGTGCATGGCCCCCTCCCTTCTAAGGCCTGCCTCAGGCCCAGTGATGCTTACAAGCCTTACCTTTGACCTCCGCACTTAACAAAGTATTAAACTGAACTTACAGCTGCTCCTTAGAGGAGACCCTGGTGTCATGTGAAGATCATAGAATGTTCTTTTTCTCACCACGTCTATATTCTGACTAACATTTTTTATTGTCAAGGACATTAAAAAAAAAATTAGCTGCCCACCATCCCAACGCTTTCCTATTTTAGAAGAAATCCCAGGATGGGAGGAAGTTGATGGGGTCAGATACTGAATCACCAGAGGGTCTTTGGGGACTGACACAAAGAACAGAGTCACTGGAGACTATTCGTGGCCACAGCTGTAGAGACTACTATCCAGCACCATTGCCTGGAGGGCCTTTTGCTGGAGTGGTGGTAACAGTGACTGTCCATTGTCCATCACTGGTCATACCCTAAAGAGATAGCTTTGGTGGCTGGATCATGGCTGCTCTTTGCCTTCCTAGGTTCCCTCCAACTCTTTTCTCCAAAGTTCTGATAGATTCTTTAAGGTACCTAACTCCCATTCAATGAGTTCCTTGTCTTGCTTAAGTTAAACAATGTGTATTTCTTTTGTTTGCCATCAAGAACCCAGACTAGTACCAACATTTTGCATATGGCTTTCACCTCAAAATATTTTTAGATGAATATATTGAATGTTTAAAATTATACAAATTATCAATAATGTTCTTTTTTTTTTATCACTTGGGTAGTATCAACTTGACTAACATTATCCTATGTTTTTTTATTACATTACATTAGTCACCATACAGTACATCCCTGGTTTCTGATGTAAAGTTTGATGCTTCATTAGTTGTGTATAACACCCAGTGCACCATGCAATAAGTGCCCACCTTACTACCCATCACCAGCCTATCCCATTCCCCCACCCCCCTCCCCTCTGAAGCCCTCAGTTTGTTTCTCAGAGTCCNAAAATTATCAATAATGTTCTTTTTTTTTTATCACTTGGGTAGTATCAACTTGACTAACATTATCCTATGTTTTTTTATTACATTACATTAGTCACCATACAGTACATCCCTGGTTTCTGATGTAAAGTTTGATGCTTCATTAGTTGTGTATAACACCCAGTGCACCATGCAATAAGTGCCCACCTTACTACCCATCACCAGCCTATCCCATTCCCCCACCCCCCTCCCCTCTGAAGCCCTCAGTTT
>NW_023199783.1:0-247 GCF_002007445.2 Ailuropoda melanoleuca
ATATTCAGTATTATATATTTCATTTTGGGACATAATTTTGTTTGAAATGTTTTAGCATGTTTAAAAGTGTGCAGTAATGAATCATATATTTTAAATTTAATCTCTAGGATTCCTACATCAAAGGCAAAATTTCTTTCCATAGCATATAAAATGTTTATGGTTCCTGAGGAAATGAAATCAGTTAAGAGATTATACATGCAACATAGTTAATGTGCCAGAAAAAAAATTAAAGAAAAATACAACATGG
>NW_023199783.1:430-731 GCF_002007445.2 Ailuropoda melanoleuca
GGTTTGGGGAGCCCCTTAAACTTGAAATGCCTGCCAGGTAGCTAAGATTTTGAAATGTGAAACGGTGTGAGGGGCCAATACCCCCTAATGATGAGAGGAGTCAGTCTGAGAGTATTATGTCAAAGCATTCTGCTTATTAATAAGTCAAAAATTCGTTTTTTTAAACAAAAGGATGTAATCTTTTGTTCAGATTAAATTCAAACAATTGACATGGTGAAAGTACTCAAGACAGCTACTATTTGAAATAACTTGGCATTTTTTCCCCTTTCAATTGGTTTAATATCTCAAAAACATCTCAACT
>NW_023199784.1:0-1302 GCF_002007445.2 Ailuropoda melanoleuca
GGGGAGGGGGTGGTGGTGGAAACAGCCCCAAGGGACTGCAGTGAGTAAAGAAGAAGTCAAAGGAATGCTGGGCAGCTAGCTAGTAGGACTTCTGTGTGTTTTCGAACTCATCTTTCCTTGATATTTCTAGACCCTTCTAAGGCAAGATGCTGGAGTGGAGGTTAGGAGCTCCCCGGCACAATCTCAGTCTAGGGAGATGAGCCTCTGTTCTTGGAAAATATTTTTAAAGAATTATGGTCCGAGATAACGAGTTTGGATTGCTGGGCCTAGAGCCACATTCCTAGAGCCTTTCCTATTTTAACTCTCCCTTCGTGCTTCTTTCCCTTCTGACATTTCGGCTTCTATCGGTTGTGTCTCTGAAGGACTTTGCAGGTGGCAGGACTAAAAAAATAAATAAATAAATACAAAATACAATAAATAAATGCCTTTTGCCTCCCATAAAATACCTTTTTAATTTATGCCTTTCTCGTCTGGCTTTCCAAAAAATGAAACACATACATAAAAACAAACTACACGCAATATGCTGAGCGGGCCAGGGGGAGACAAGCCTCTTGATCATTAACCAAGGCTCGGTGGAGGAATTGAGCTGTTTGATTCATCGCTCCAGGCCTGGTGAAATAGGTAGCATTTCATTTCAATCCTTCGTGGGCTTCACGCTGCCAATCTCTGGGCTTTGAAGTGGTTTCACCCTCTGTGATGTAACTGGATCCCCGGCACGAGGTCTGAAGACGCAGTTTCTCATACTCCCTTGTGCCCACACTAGTCACCGGTGCTTTGCCAGCCCGTGAACCCGATCCGACTACCCCTCTGGTCTCCAGCANAGCCCGTGAACCCGATCCGACTACCCCTCTGGTCTCCAGCAATTCTCCCCGGGTCTGTATTTCCTTCACTAGATGTTCTGAGAGATGGAGATTACAGTACATTCCGCTTGCACGTGGTGGGTGCTTGTGCATTTGAGGGGGCAGGTGCAGAGATGGGTTCAAGTGCTGTGAATTTCAGCTGCCCAGTTTCGCTCTGATTTCAAGTGACTGTACTAACCGCCTCCCCCCCGTTTTTTTTGGAAGGGGCTGTTTCTCCACACTGACATAGGGCTTATTTGGCTCTTTAATTTCCATTAAGAACAGTAGCCCTATGCTTTTCCTGGTTGATTATTGAAGGAAATCAGTATTTCATTAATCAGCATCACAGACTGTCTGCACTCCAAGGTTTTTCCAGAAGTTGTAAAAACCTGAACTCTCTCTGTCCAGTCTTTTTCCATGGCCAGTTGTGAGAAATAGTTTCTTGGGTTTTTTTTTTTTTTTT
>NW_023199786.1:0-2515 GCF_002007445.2 Ailuropoda melanoleuca
GGGTGTTATACGCAACTAATGAAGCATCGAACTTTACATCGGAAATCGGGGATGTACTGTATGGTGACTAATATAATATAATAAAAAATCATTAAAAAAAAGAAGGCATGGTCTGTAATGCTGAAGGACTGGAAACAACATAATTACTCAACAAGGAATGATTTGATTTCTGAATACAGTACCTCCAGATTATGGCATGTTACATGGTCATTTATTTTTTTTTTTAAGATTTTATTGATTTATTTGACAGAGATAGAGACAGTCAGTGAGAGAGGGAACACAAGCAGGGGGAGTGGGAGAGGAAGAAGCAGGCTCCCAGCAGAGGAGCCTGACGTGGGGCTTGATCCCGGAACGCCGGGATCACGCCCTGAGCCGAAGGCAGACGCTCAACCGCCGTGCCACCCAGGCGCCCCTACATGGTCATTTAGAATGATGCTGAGAGGGACACCTGGGTGGCTCAGTTAAGGGTCTGCCTTCAGCTCAGGTCATGATCCTGGGGTGCTGGAATTGAGCCCCACATCGGGTTCCTTGCTCAGTGGGGAACCTGCTTCTCCCTCTGCCTCTGCCCCCCCTGACAAATAAATAAATAAAATTGTTTGAGAAAATGATGCTGAGAAAGCATATTCATGGACAAGGCAAGAATTAACATGATATTATTGTAGAGATAACAGATTACAAGGCAGTATTACACACAATTTCACTTTTTTTTTTTAGAAACATGCATAAAAAAGTGGGGCAGACTCTGGAAAACAGTACAGAAGTGCCTCAAAAAGTTAAAAATAGAGCTGCCCTGTGACCCAGCAATTGCACTACTAGATATTTATCCAAAGGATACAAATGTAGTGATATGAAGGGGCACATGCACCCCAGTGTTTACAGCACTGATGTCCACAATAGCCAAACTATGGAAAGAGCCCAGATGTCCAGATGTTTGTTTTTTATATCAAAAAATATAAAACCTTGTCATTTGCAATGATGCAGATGAAACTAGAGGGTATTATGCTGAGTGAAATAAGTCAATCACAGAAAGACAATTATCCTATGATTTCACTCCTACGTGGAATTTAAGAAACAAAACAGAGGAGCATAGGGGAATGGAGGAAAAAATAAAACAAGATGAAACCAGAGGGGGAGACAAACCATAAGAGACTCTTAACTATAGGGAACATACTGAGGGTTGCCGGAGGGGAGGGGGGTGGGAGGGATAGGGTTACTGGGCGATGGACATTAAGGAGGGCATGTGGTGTAATGAGCACTGGGTGTTATAGACAACTGATGAATCACTGACCTCTATCTCTGAAACTAATAACACACTATGTGTTAATTAATTGAATTTAAATTAAAAATATGTTTAAAAAAAGTGGGGCAGAAAACTCACCCCAAATTGAATTGTGTTATACTGGGATCAGTGGAATGACAAGTGGTTTTATTTTTCACTCTTTTCTTGCCTAAATTTTTTTTCTTGTGTCCATGACAGAAATACCGTCTACTGTTTTAAAACTTGCAAGCGAGAACTGGAAATGCACAGTAAGTTAGAGATGGTGCCAGATGGTAAAGAGCTGTGACCCAACTCTCTCTGTGTGTAAGACCAGCTCGCTGCTTGCCAAGCAGGGATGTTTTGAGCAATAAAAAGCTTCTAGTGAAAACCATTCTTTTAAGAAGGTTTAATATACTGTATAAAATGGAAGCAGGAGTCTCTAAGCTCTGGACTATTGGACAATGGCTTTCAAATTTGCCTTCCTGGACATTCCAAGGAAGTGAGGGATGGAGAGGGTATACCGGCCAGATGCAGGGCAGGAAGGCGCCAAGGAAATGGGGCGGGATCCGAGCAACACTCTAGGAGGGGCCTGGGAGTAAAAATCTTGCCTTGGGGGAAAATAGCTGTCTCCCCCACAGCGCTCCATTGAAACCATGATTCATGTCCCAACAGGCAGCTATAATGGTTCCAAGAAATGCATAGGGAGGAGGTGTAACGAAGTGCATACTCATTACCTTGGCTTTTGAGACACCTTCCCCTTTCCCTATGTGACTATCATTTGTCCGAGCGTTTGCACAGCTCAGGCTGAACCGTCGTGCACACAGACTTCTTAGATGCTCAGGACAGGAACTGTGGAGGACCCCCGGCACATCAATGCTCCCGGGGGGTTCTTTTTATCATTTATAATTTGCTAGGTAATTCTCTCAAGTGATGAACCAAAGCCCTGGCATTTGGTTAAGGGCTTTTGGAAAATGTCTTCCTATTTTTCCATCCGCAATAAACAGCAGCCTTTGCGCTTGCTGGGAAGGCAAGACACGGGGGGCACCTCTGTCTCTAATGAGTCAGCTTTGCTTTAAGGAACAGTTATGGAAACTTGAGAGAAAAGAAAATCAGGCAATAGAAATAAAAAAAGAAGAAGAAAAATCAAAGTCGTCCTTACAAAGATAACCAAGGATGGTTCCCCTCATAGGTCTGAAAAAGGCAGACCTCCTTAGTTCTTCCTCAGAAATAAAGTATCTCCCTCCCCTCCCCTCCCCT
>NW_023199787.1:0-146 GCF_002007445.2 Ailuropoda melanoleuca
CCCTCGCTGGGGAGGTCGTGTCAGGGCTCCCCGACGCCTCTGGCCATTTGGCCGGAAGGACCGAAAGGTGAGACGAGGAGGCCCAGAGCCGGCCAGCCCAGCCCCACACGCTCTGATCTGACTGTGCAGCCCCAGGTCCCCTCCGT
>NW_023199787.1:169-369 GCF_002007445.2 Ailuropoda melanoleuca
GTGTGTGCGTGTGCGTGTGCGTGTGCGTGTGTAAGAGGGGTCATGTAGGGTGGGGCCACTCCGAGCAGAAGAAGGCCGATGAGGGGTCAATGTCCAATAGGCAGGTCATGTTCACACCCCGGGTCAAGCCTGGCTGGGTGGGACGGGGTGTGCGGGGGCTGCACCCTTCTGCCCAAGCTTTATCCCGAGCCCTGCAGGGA
>NW_023199787.1:436-796 GCF_002007445.2 Ailuropoda melanoleuca
GTGACTGGGTAGGAGGACGATGGGAATGGCCTGGCAGGGCTGTGATGCCTCTGGGCCGGCTACCGGTCCCTGTCTTTGCAGAAGGCTGAGGAGGACACCGAGCCGGAGCTGGTGGACACGCCTTCCTCTCCAGGAGCAGGGACAGGGGATCACCTGGGAAGGCTTCCCACTCCACCCAGGCCACTGTCCCCAGTAACCATTCACTCAGCGAGTGTGATCCAGGAGCCAGAAGCCATGGAGCCCGAACCCGAGGGTGAGAAGCCTGGGGCTGGGTGCATGGGGTATGCGGGGATGGGTCGGTGCCGGCCCCACAGGGAAGAGCCCCCAGAGGCTGGTATGGGTCCAGAAGCAAGGACCGGG
>NW_023199787.1:1057-1388 GCF_002007445.2 Ailuropoda melanoleuca
CAGCGGGTGACCTGGCACCTGCCCACGGAGAGCCTGAAGCTGTGCAGGAAGAGCCTGCTGGAGAACCTGCCCACAGAGAGCCTGCCTGTGCTCCTGTTCTTGCCCCTGCGCCTGCCAGAGCCACTGCCCTGGCCCCTGCCTGGGCTCCTGTTCCTATCATCCAGCTCTTGCCCCTGCTCCTGCTCCTGCCCCTTCCTCTACCCCTGCCGGAGACCCTGACCCTTCCCCTGTCCCTGCCTGAGCTCCTGTTTCTGCCCCGAACCCAGCTCCTGCCCCAGCTCCTGCCCCCTCCCCTGCCAGAACTGCTGCCCCTTCCGCCTGCCCCTGCCTG
>NW_023199788.1:0-2755 GCF_002007445.2 Ailuropoda melanoleuca
AGTAGAGAACTTCCTTTGTGCCTTTACCTATCAAATATCATAGCCATTGTTGCACTATATGGTTTATTATTATTATTATTATTAACACGTGAGTCTCTCCTTCAGGACCATGCATTCTCAGTGCTCAATAAATGTTGAAGGAATGCTATTGTTTATACTTAGAATGTGCTGTAGCAGTTATCAATTGCTGCGTAACAAATTCCCTAGACTTATGGACGAAGGAAACACTGATTTGTCTTCCTGATTTTTCTGTTGGTCTCACTAGTGCTTTATGTGACTGTGGTCTGTTGGCAACTTGACTGGGGCTAGAGGTTCTATTACCGCCTTACTCATGTGTCTGGGGTGGAATAGCTGGGTTGATCCTCTCTTTCTGTGTGATCTTTCATCTGAGCTTCTCCAAAAGGTGGGCAAGTGCTCATGGACAGGTGTCTGTAGAGTGTCCAGTGTCATATTTGCTGATATTCCCTTGGCCAAAGCAGGTCACATGGCCTGGGGGAAGGACTGAGCAGGATCTGCATGCCAGGATGCTCAAGTGGTACAATGGGGGCCACTAATGTGACACTCAAGCATATGTACTTGCCTTTATTGTCTAACTATTGAAGAACTTTTGTTCAAAGCTCCTTTTGGTCATTTTTCTCCTCCAAAAAGCCTTCCATGTCCTCTTGGGGGCTTTTCTTATATTTTTCTGTTGCACATGGGGTTGTCTTCAGTTATTTCCCCTGGGAACAGCAGTGAGGTCTCCTCCAGAACTTGGAAACTGTATTCATTTATATTTCACCTTGTTCCAAAAAAATGTAAGGCATCAACTTGGAAATAGAGGACCACGGGGTCACCTTGGAAACTTTAACAGTGTGACATATGGGATTTAATGTGTATTGTCTCCCAGGTCAAGTCAGTCCTTACTGAAGGTATTCGTATATCCAAAAGAAATATATTGCTTTTCAAATTTCAATTTTGAGAAGATAAAAACAAAAAACCCCAACATTCTGTGCTGAAGGGTTCAGGGAGAAGGGCACTGTTGCGTGCTGTGGAATTGAAATGGCAATTGTTCTCTGAAGCAGTTTGGTGGTCTGTGTTGAGACCTTAAGAAGTTTGTATTCAAGTCCAATGATTCCACTTGTAGAAAATCATTCTAAGGGAATAATCAGAAACGATTTTGTGCAAAGGTATTTACTGATGCATTGTTTATGCAGAGTAAAGGGAAAAATCCAAATTGGAAAATGATGACATTATGGAATAGTTACGTAAAATGGAATATTATGCAACCAATAACAACTTGTCTATGGGAAAGAAATTGTTATGACTTGGGAAATTGTTCCCAATGCAAAATGCGAGTGATTCAAAGGTAAATGAGGGTTGACACAATTCTGCAAAACCATGTGTGTGTGTGTGTTTTCAGTGATCAACAGGTGTATTAAACACACTGTGCTTGGTACTGGGGCTTGGTTGGAAAGAAGAAAGACATGTTCACTTCCCTCACTCTGCTTACGGATTAGTGGGGAAAGTAGCTGCTGAGCAGAGCTGATGCTGATGGGGGAATAGCCAGATTTATACTGCAAAAGGACCAAGAAGAAGACAGAGCGAGCAAAAAAGCTTGTTGGTTTGAAAAGACCGAGTGAGTTTTGAAGGGGGTAAATTTTGGGGGGAATAGGAGAGAATTATAGGGTGTGACCCTGAGAGAATCAGTCAAGCGAGGGGAAAGGGTTTTTATGAATTTCTGCTAAATATATTCCTGCCTTTTCTTTTTCTTTTTTTGCAGAAGACTACTAGAAATATTGACAAGTAACTTAAATATTTCTTGTCAATTGTTTTAGATGCTTGTCAATTATTTTAGATGCTCAATGGAAATGTCTGGGCGTGACATGCTGCTGACATGAAACATCCCAGATCCCTTAGCTTATAATGGGATGCATGTAAATATATGTAGATATATCTATGTCTGCAAACATATACATACATCTATCATCTATCCGTGCAAATGTTATAAAGACTGTGGGGGGGGGAGGGGAAGCATTTCAAAATCTAGGAGATCACAGGTAATTTTAAGTTTGTTCTTAATTCCCTGTAGTCAGAGAAATATGTATATACATAAAAGTTACATGTATTTGAACTTTAAAAAGAGGTGGTAAGGAAGTAGGTTGGTCAGGAGGGAAAGCATGCCTTTGCCTTGGCTGTGGAGAGGGTAACTATTGTCCTAACAGTCCAGGTATCCTCAGCAGGTCTCACCAGTGTGGAGATGGGCTCCTCATCTTCCATCACCTGAAGTCATCAAACATGTGTTCCATTCACATGATTTCTGTAGCTTGGACTCTGCACTCATCTAAACATTCTTCACATCATAACTGAGGTTGAGAATGTGTAGCGAGAGCGTCTTGTGAAGCAGAGGGAGCTGGCTGTTCACCACCTCAAGCACTCTCCGTCCATAACGCTCAAGACAGTGCAAGTTTCACTGTAAACTTGTTAGTTAGAAGTACAGTTCCTGGTTAAGCTCAGTTAATATAAGTTAATGTCCCAGTGACAGATTCATTATTGGTGTGCTGACAGAATCAGATATCTGAGCTTTCCAGGGAGCACAGCAGGCCTCATTCCTGGAACTTTACCAAGGGGGGGCCATCCTGAGAAGCTTCTTGGCAGCTAGCCACATGACCTGTCCTGTTAACACTTGTACCTGAATATGTTCATTTTCCTGAATGTTCCACACTCTTTGCTTCAGCTCTCTAGAACACGGTCTGTTTTCTCATTTTCTCTACCAGAC
>NW_023199789.1:0-984 GCF_002007445.2 Ailuropoda melanoleuca
ATTTATTTACTTGAAATTACTTTCCGACCACATATACCTTAAAAATTTATGTGTACAGCCAGGGATGCACAGACACAAATAGAATACTGTGGCCTAGATTGATATTTTAAAGTCGGAAGAAGAACTCACAGAAAACAGGTAATTGATGTCGTCTAATTCAATGGCTTCCATCATTGGACATGCACTGAAGAAATGCCACCTCAGAAATCTCTCTGGGTTCGTTCTTTTTTTCCATACATTCATGTGAGTGAAAAACCAGAAGGCCACCATTGCTTTTACTGGCAATTTATGTTGAGTTNTTGGCAATTTATGTTGAGTTGATCCAAGTGCCATCTGTCTGTGTCTCCATCATCTCCTTTGTAAGATAGGCATGAAACCCAGAACTGTTTCCTGGCTGGTTACTAGGAAGCGAAAAGGAATTAATAGTTGTGTAATATTTAGAATAGTTTCCAACACCTTGCAAGAGCTCAATAAGTGTGATCTACTCTATAGGTTTCTGACCAGCTGGATCATTACTTTTACGGTATTTAAAGGAATTCTGATATGGCATTAGCCACTGTGTCCTACAGGAATCTAGGGAATTCTATCATGTTATAAGAAAGGAAGAATTCCTAAGAAATATTCACATTATTTCATAATGGCCTTATGAGCTGTGCCTCACACATATGACACTTAGATATGATAACATGGCACCAAGAAACAGAGAAAAAGGCATGTTTGGTTTTATGCCATTTTTTCCCAAATAGGGATAATTAAAAAAATAAATTTCCTGATAATATGCCATAGAGATTAATTTTAGTTGTGTAGTCTAGGTTTAATTTTTATATATTTTGTTTTACCATAGAGATTAGTAATCATTTGGGGGCCTAAGGAGCCCATTTCCCAAGAGCTTAAATTACAGTATAAGTCTCTCTCTGCTGTACACATCTTAACATCTTCAGCACCAGGGAGAAAATGTCTATCACTCAGGTCTGCTAGCTAGAA
>NW_023199790.1:0-834 GCF_002007445.2 Ailuropoda melanoleuca
CCCAAGATTTTGGAACTGAAGAAGAGTGGGGAAAATAAAGCTGTCATGGGTACTAAAGAGGAAACATTTTTTCCCCCTAAATTCCTAGGTTTTAGGACAAAAATAAGAACTTTGAATTGTAAGCTTGGAAAAAATTAGTTACATCCATTTTCTATACGTTTGCTAAATAGGACAAGAACATTGCAATAATACAGATGCCAAAGGTTGATATTTTAAAGACGAAATTGACTGGCATCATTGGAGGAGTGCTTTCCATGTGGTAAAGCCAACAGGCACCAAGATATCAGCTATACACTGTCTATGGTGCTTCTCAACAGTGACATGCACTGATACGGATATCTAAATGGATTCTTGAAGTTTCTCTTCCAGCAAATAAACATTGGGCTAGATTCATCCATTAATGCCTGAAACACAAGGATTACAATACAAATTCTAAAGTTCACAGACCTTCTCTTAGTAGCCAAATCCATTTTTTTTTTCTCTTTCCAAGGGCCNTCTCTTTCCAAGGGCCTAAACTTCCTGCACTAAGGAGTAGGTCAGGAGCAACTTAGGTTTGTGTTACTCAACTTGCAGATGCTGACTTTCAAAATTGCATTTCCCTGCAGAGATAAAGTACACACATGTTAAAAATAAAACAGCAAAGAAAGAAAGCATTTTGAAATTATGATTATAGTTTTTGTTAACAATTTGCTAATGCCTGACACTGCCACTAGAATGTTCTACCCAAGAGCGGACAGACATTGTATTCAATCAGCAATTGTGACAGCTATTTCCTTAGTGTCCAATGTAGAGATTGGCCTATAATGGGCTTTCAGTAAATAATTCTTGGTTGAA
>NW_023199791.1:0-685 GCF_002007445.2 Ailuropoda melanoleuca
GGAAAGGGGCTGGCTGTCACAAGGATTTATATACTAAGTTAACTCAGTGCCATTATCAGCTTTCCCGGATCCTTTGCAGTCAGCTGCCGTCAAGGGGAGTTTCTCACTTAACAGTAAGAAACATGCCCCTGGACCCCAGGTTTCGTGCGGCATGCACAGACATCCTTGCAACCCCTCTAAAAAAAGAAAATCTAATTTCATTGTAAAATGACTTCTACTGTACATATGTTTATTTCAAGCTTGTCAGGTTTTCTTCAGTCTCCAAATTTTGGTTTCACAAGATTTGAAATTTGAATTTTCTAATCCATAACTTTTTGGGTCAGTTAAAAAAATGGTAATGCACTTATAACTATACTGTATATAAATGCCCATCCAAAGATATACCCCATTTGTCAAATGATTATCTAAACATATACTCCATTGACTCTTATCGTTCTCTAGGTAAGAATTTATTCCACTGATGTGGTATTAAGTNATATTAAGTGTTAAAAATATTAACAATTTTATTAAACTATTTCCACTGAAAATACATTATAGTAGAGCCTTGATGTTCTCAGGGTATATTAATAATGCTACTAATCGTCTTATGTGTTTTCTCTCTGATAAATAATTACCATCTTAAATAGAATAAGCAATTTATATAGCATTATTTCTGTATATAATATAATTCAAGAAAGGCACTGTG
>NW_023199792.1:0-2030 GCF_002007445.2 Ailuropoda melanoleuca
CTTGATCTTGGATTTTGAGCTTCCAGGATGGAGAGAAATCATTGTCTGATGTTGTAGGCCTTTCCCGTCTGTGGTGTCCTGTTACAGCGCCCCGAGCCGACTGAGACATCATCATTAGTAACTAATTGCAGGCCTGATGTAAGAGATGGAGAGAGAGAGGGAGTCTCTGCTGGTCCGGAGGACCAAGGCCCCATGTGCTTAGATGACAAACGCTGCTCTGAGCTCCCCAGTGGACCCGGAGGACAGGCTGCAGGCCCTTCGCTTGGAGGGGGTTGTGTTTCAGGACGAAACAGGCGGCCTTTGCTGGACAAGAAAGGTGGGGATGACAAGCATGTGCGGCCAGCACCGTCACGTGAGGGCCTCGTGTTCTCTCTGTAGCATCCACAGCAGAGCGGGGAGCTTGGGGCAGAGGGCAGGTCCCGCTGCCGAAGCCACGCTGCTCCTGGGGGTCTGTCATTGCTGCTGGTTCCTTGCAGGAGAGCACCCTGCCTGGGGCCCGACAAGGCCCAGAGCCGCAGCTGAGATGCGGAGCATGGCCTTTGTGGGGAAACCAGGGAACCAGGGCGGGGGTGATGGGCATCCTGGTGCTGCTGGTGTGGAAAGGGCCTCCCCCAACCTGCCACCTGCTGGCACCTTTGTACCCTGCTTTGTCTCTCTTTCCAGTCTCTGCTCAGTTTTGCCCCTGGCAGGTTAGTTGGCCTGGGGTTTTGCAATTTACATGCTTTCCTCCCCCAGGTGAATAATGGGAACTTTTCATCATCGTGTTTCCTGACAACACTTTCCAGTGAGCCATCAGTTTCTGCACAATATCTGGGATATGCAAACTCTGCTTTCAAGTACACCCTGGGCCCAGGTCATGTGACAAAAGACAGGGCGAGTTTCCTAAGAAACAAACCAGTTGTGCATTTGGGTAGGAAAGAGCCAGGTGGAGGTTTCTTTTCAGGGGCAGGAGGTGGAGGGAGCAGGGAGGAAAGACACTAAAAGCACCAGCCAGAGAGAGGGGAGCGAGAAACTGAGGGCGGGGGAGAGCAGCTCTGGATGAAGGGGGCAGGTGTGGAGGGAACCAGGAGAGCGAGCGCTGGAGGACAGGGGATCAGTTCACTTCTGGGATGTCAGAGATAGCGGTGCCTCTCTCCACTGCACACAGGCCGCTGCTCACATCTGCACTCACTTGTTGGGGTTCTGGGCTTTGTGGGGGCATCTTGCCATTCCTTCCGTCGTGCCCCATCTGCCGAGCCAGTGGGGACCCCTTCCAGTTAACGAGGCTTTGTTGCAGGAGGCCAATTCCAGTGGCTGCCGCCACCGTGCCTCCCTTTACCCCTGCCCAGATGGCACTGTGTCCTTTGTAAAGGAGGTCGCTATGGTCCATGTGGGCTGAATGATGTGGGGGGGCAGGGAAAGCAAAATGTCCATGCCTGGGCCCCCAAGAAGTAAGGAAGAGCAGAGGCAGCACAGAGAGCCAAGCAGGTGGGGAGCCATGGGCACCCTTCACTTGCCCCTGGGGTCATCGTCACTCCCAGGGAGGCCTCCCCAGCACCCTTGGCTGGGCTGGACTCCGTGGCAGGAGGGCTGGAAGCTGTGACTGCATGAGCCGGCAGCCAGAATGGGTGAGGCTGAATTGGGCAGGGTCGTGGCAGTTCACAGGAAGTGTCCAGGGTCTGTGGCTGATAAGTTCTGACCCTCATCTGGGGGCTACGTCGGGGAGGAGCAGGCTTCGAGGCCCTGGTGGTGATGAGCTGGGCAGGGCCTCCCCTGAATCTGGGTTTTATACTAGATTAGAGAACTCCAGTGCCTGTATCTACGAGGGTGTGCGGTTCAGCTCTGGGCGTGCGTGGAGCTCGCGTTAGGTCATTCTCTGGCCATCTTAGTTCTCTTTTTTCTCCTGTGCACATCTGTGCAAATTTGGGAACATGGAGAGGTTCTCTTTCCTCTGATGCCATTCCTTGCAAAGGAATGGTTGCGGCTGCTTCTTGGAGGTAACTGCGTCTGTGTGTTGTCTCTCTCTCTCTGTGCTGTGGTGGCGGGAGACA
>NW_023199793.1:0-613 GCF_002007445.2 Ailuropoda melanoleuca
GTATTTTCCTTCTGGCTTCTTCTAGGATTTTTTTCCTTTAAGTTCGGTTTTCTGTAATCTAAATATGATATTTGGATGTGTAATTTTTTGGCATTTTTCCTGTGTGGTGTTCTCTTCCTAGATCTGGTCAGTGTCTGATATTTGTTTGGGGAAATTCTCAGGCATGATTGTTTCCAATATTTCTTCTGTTTCGTTCTCTTTTTCTCCCCCTTTTGGTATTCCCATTACACATGCCTTATGCCTTTTGTAGTTGTCCCACAGTTCTTGAGTATTCTATTCTGTTTCATTTCAGTCTTTGTTCACTTTTCCGTTTTGGTGATTTCTACTGATATTTCCTCAAGCTCAGAGATTCTTTCCTCAGCCATGACCCGTTTACCAATAAGCCCATCAAAGGCACTCTTCATTTTCATTACAGTGTTTTGATCTCTAGCATTTCTTCTTGGTTCTNTTTGGTTCTTTCTGAGGATTTCCATCTCTCTGCTTACATTGCCTGTTCCTGCATGCTGTCTGTATTACTCATTACAACCCTTAACATATTAATAAAAGTTGTTTTAAATTCCTGGTTTGATAATTCCAGCATCCCTGCATGTCTGGTTCTGACTTGCTCTCTCTT
>NW_023199795.1:0-565 GCF_002007445.2 Ailuropoda melanoleuca
ATCGGTAAGGGAAGAAAGGGATAAAGAAAGGGGGTGTAATCAGAAGGGGGAATGAAACATGAGAGACTATGCACTATGAGAAACAAACTGAAGACTCCAGAGGGGAGGAGGGTGGGGAAATGGGATAGACCGGTGATGGGTAGTATGGAGGGCTCATATTGCATGGTGCACTGGGTGTTATACGCAACTAATGAAGCATCGAACTTTGCATCGGAATCCGGGGATGTACTGTATGGTGGCTAACATAATNCTAACATAATATAATAAAAAAAATCATTAAAAAAATACAGCCAGCATTGAACATTCTGAAGAGTGAAAGAGGAACAATTACACTTTACCCCCATACCGTATATCTCAACGCAGCACACTCAGTGCCACGGGAGATCTTGTCCAGGGACTTTTCCTGTGGATGAATGTGAGTCTGTGAGTGAGCGCCTGATTTCCCCATCTGGGCAGGATGCTGCCAGTGACACACACTTCATTCCCAACTCACCCAGAAAACTGTCCCAGAGGCAGAGGAATCCTGGACTCACTTCCTGTCCTAAAGGAGGCCTTTTCTGATGTC
>NW_023199796.1:0-915 GCF_002007445.2 Ailuropoda melanoleuca
CCTTGTAGGGTCCCGCAAGCGGCCCAGACTTGTTCTGGTGGGAGAGAACTGCATCACCCTGCGGGGTCTTGTTCTTATAGCCTTTCGGGGGGATTGGGCCTAGTCTCAACTTTCTCTACTCTCCGCCTTGCTCGCTAGGTTCTAGGCCTACTGGTCTTTTTGTTCTTCCAACAAGCCGAGCTTGGTCCCATCTTAGGCTCCTTGCACTTGTTTTTGCTGTTCCTTTCTGCCCCCTTTTAGATATTCACATGCTTGGTTGACTCATTTGACTTATGTCTTTCCTCCAGTGTCACTTTCTGAGAGAATCTACTTTGATACAACCTCTTGTTTTCTTTTCTTCAAAGCACTTACTTTATTCATGTGTTGTTTACTGTCTCTCTTTCTCTGCCGAGATATAGGTGTCAGAAGAGCAGAAACCACATCTGTCTGGTTAATTCTGTACTCCCAGTGCCTAGAACATAAGAGATCCCCAACAAATTTTGTTGGACTTTTGGATGATCGTGTCCATTTTGGGAAGAGAGGCAAGAGAGAGTCTACCTTTCATCCCTTCCTAGTGCCTAAAGGACTTCTCTGTGACGTGGAGGAAAACAACCTTCTTTTCTCCTTCGTCCTGATACTTTAGGTGAGCTGGTTGCCAGTTGGGAGAACTATCCAGCTGACTTAGTTTGTAAATCCATTTTTGAGATAACTGCTTAATGCGTGTGTGTGTGTGTGTGTGTGTGTCTGTGNCGTGTGTGTGTGTGTGTGTCTGGCACCGCAAATTTATCATGATCTTAATGAAGAAAGAAAGGAGACAAGGGGGGGGGGTTGGTGGGATATTCTTATTTTAAGAAAATCTCACCAGAGGGACGCCTGGGTGGCTCAGTCGGTTAAGCATCTGCCTTCAGCTCAGGTCATGATCCCAGGGTCCTGGGA
>NW_023199797.1:0-915 GCF_002007445.2 Ailuropoda melanoleuca
TTCCTACTGTTCTGAAATAGGTTTACATAAACTCATTGATGAATGCCCAGCTGGAGAAAAATGATTTTGTTTTCCCATCTGTTTCAAAACGCAACTGAGTTGCTCTATTGATTAGACAACATCAAGTGAAACAGATCTATTAGGCTTCTGTGTTTCAAATCAAGACATTTTTCCATCATGTCTATTATTGATAAAATCTGTAAGTGAACAATAAACCAGAAGTCTTCTATTCAAATGAAAATAATTTAGTAGCATGCTTGCTTTTTCGAGTAGTTCACGAGGGGAGGTGTTACATAAGAAAAACCCAACGATGCAATTTTTGAAGTCAGAGAAATGAATTAACAAACATCAAACTTAGCAGTTCACTGTAGCTCTGTAGAACCTCTTCCCTATCTAAAATAATTAATTAATTAATTAATTGAGAATTAACTGAAATGATATACACGATACTATATGCAAATTATTCACAACTCTTTAGTTATTCATTCCCCTTCTATGCTAGTCACGGACAGAAGCGTTTTACTTAACTCATTTAGTTTTTATAACAACCCTATCACATAAGTTTTATTAAGATTCCTATTTTGTTGGTAAAGAAACAAAAGCTGGGAAACAAAACCTTCTCGAAGTGCCANAAAGTGCCACAGGGCCTTGGTGAAAGAGCCATGGTACAGTCACCACTCTCTGGGGCAGATATGCTTCATCAGTATCCCACACAGCTGAGTAGAAGTGCTTATCTGGTGGTAGCATGGGGAATAAATAGAAAATTAATCGACACGTGAGTTAAAATAGAGAATCATAGACAAAAATTTTTTTTAAAGATTTTATTTATTTATTCACATTCTTTTTTTTTTTTTTAAAGAATTTATTTATTTATTTGACAGAGATAGAGACAGCCAGTGAGAGAGGGAACACAAG
>NW_023199798.1:0-529 GCF_002007445.2 Ailuropoda melanoleuca
AGCAAATGATAAGATCCATTTCCTTAGAGAGCGTACTTATTTAGTAAGAGAGACAAATGTTAAAAAAAAAAAAATGAATAAATAAACATATGCTATAATACAGACTTACAATGACTTATAATGGTTCGCCTTACGATTTTTGGACTTTACTATCGTGCAGAAGTGATATGCATTCAGCAGAAACCATACTTCAAATTTTGAATTTTTATCTTTTCCCAGAATAGGGGGATGCAGTATAATACCCTCATGATGCTGGGCAGCAGCAAGAAGCCTCAGCTCCCGTGAACCACGTGACTACAAGGGTAAACAATGGATACACTACAAACGCTCTGTTTTTCACTTTCAGTATTCAGTAAATTACGTAAGATNCAATACCCTCATGATGCTGGGCAGCAGCAAGAAGCCTCAGCTCCCGTGAACCACGTGACTACAAGGGTAAACAATGGATACACTACAAACGCTCTGTTTTTCACTTTCAGTATTCAGTAAATTACGTAAGATAGTCAATATTCAGTTATAAAACAGGCTT
>NW_023199799.1:0-614 GCF_002007445.2 Ailuropoda melanoleuca
TCCACCCGATATCTAATTCCCCTGATTGCCATATCAAGAACACTTTTCTTCCTTGCCTCAAAGGAATCCTCATGCCTGTGCTTGCTGACTAATCACCCAACAAGCCACAACTGAGAACTACTGCCTGGGGTCCTCCCCCGCCCCGTAATTATTTCCCCGATACTACATGATCCCTAATTACCTCTCAATCGACTGCTCTCCCCGGGGGCTGGTTGTTGCTAAGGTTAAGCTCAAGGCTGATGGGAAATTCAATCTGATTCACACATTCCCCGGCCCTGCCGAGGACGCTAATAGATAAGACAGTGTCACTGTTTGGGTACTTAAGTTAAAGAGCGGAGAAGACTTTGGACATCTGATCAAAGTGGCAAAATGCTGAACACGGACAAACACCTTAAAATGCTGGTCAGGAAGAGTGATCGGCNATGATCGGCGCTCACGATCTGGGAGGGAGGGTTAGGAGTTTTTAGCCTTAAAACATCTCAGCAGGACGCACCCCTGAAAGGCTCTGCCAGGACGTTTTCTCCCTCGTTCATCTTCCCATTTGGATAGCAGCTCAGCTCCGACCTGCCCACGGGAGTCCCCACAACCCAGGCACCTGCCTTCCTCCTGTGCCA
>NW_023199800.1:0-3403 GCF_002007445.2 Ailuropoda melanoleuca
CACAAAGCATATCACAAATATTTAAGAGGCAATATTATAAGTATTATAAAGCCAGTTAAGTATGTTCCCACGTGTAATTATTCTACCCAGGTCACCCAACTCAAGAAACATTTTGTACTTTTCCTTGTTTCAATGTGTTTAGTATAATTAAAATGCCAGTAAAAATATTGTGTTATTAGAACATCAAAAGCCTACCAAAGTCCGTTTCCAATATTCTTAAACCATAGAATGTTCAGTTTTTCCTTAAGTTGTCATTTATTCGACAAGTGTAATTATGACTTCTTAGCTTACCCTGACTTTTGCATTATGAAAAATGAAAGCACTTCTATGACGCCCTTGAAAGGTGAGTCTTGAGATTGGAAAAGAAATGAACTGATTCCTTTCAGTACCCAAGGACGTCAACAACCTGCCAGACAAGGGGTACTATTCAGTGGGGAGGTATTTGAAGAATAAAATTATAAAGGACTTTTCCCAAAGAATTGTCTGATTTCCTCGTTCATATTCAACTATTCAATAATAAGCAGTACAGTTAATATTAACTGACGGCTATTTCCTGGGTATCATGCTAAGCCCTTCACGTACCTGAGCTCATTTATTCCTCATATCTACACAGCGAATACTGGGTCTCTGACAGGTGATGACAAACAGCTAACCTAAGATTATGCAATCACTCATAGTAGAAGTGGACCAGAAGGTAGGTCCTGTTTGATGCCAAATCTGGTATTTTTAGTCACTATGCAGGACCGTCTTATTACATGGATACGTGCGTGTGAAAGGCGAACACAGCACCCTCCAACTACAAAAAGGAAAATGCAGAAGAAAACAATGAAGGAGACTGAAATTCTAATACTGGTTCTTCTAAGTGCCAGAATGGTGGGTGATTTCATTTTCATTTCAAATTAAATTAATTTTAATAACTGAAGATTTTAATGGATTTTTTCTGTGGTTTCCAAAATCTATACAGTGAGCATGTTCAAACTTTATAGTTAGAGAAAACATATTGGAAAAGTCACAAGAAAATACACCTACGTGCATGAACCTAACAGCCTGATTAACAGCTTAGGAGTTCCAAGTGTTTGGGTAAATGTTACAACATCTATTCACGGGTCAGATTCAGTGAACATTTCCCAGTCACCTGAAAGGGGCCAGGCACTGTGCGAGTCCCTTGTGCAAACGTCATGTCATTACGTGTGCTTGTGGAGAAGAACCCCACTTTCCCTATGAAGAAATTGGTGTTCAGAGGACTCTGAGAGGGAGCAGGATTCCAGCCCAGTGCCCCTCCCACTGTTCATCAGCTGCCGTTCATCAGACCAAGGAAAGTTTCCACTGGGGACAGCCTTGATGTTTGCACACTAGAAGCCAAAATACCACTTCAGACTCCTGGCTCTCAGACACAAGGAGCAAAAATGCTTTGTCATCTTTCTCTCCAGCAACAACATGGTTCTGGGGGCCCTGCTCGCTCCCTAAATCCACCCAGAAGTGAGTGTAGGCCTGCCTCTGGGGGGCGGGTCTGCATCAATGATCAGTACTGATTTCCTTAACTCTCTGGCCTAAGTACCTGCCTGCCTAATGCCATGGGCCCTGCAGGTGCATTTCTATCTCAGCCAGGCACCCCTTCTTCCCCCAGACGTGCCATCAGCATCCGATGCTTCCAGAGCTACCCCTCCTCACAACAATCTCAGGGACTAGACAATTAGCACCTGAGGGCCATGTCTCATCCACGTACAGTACACACTGGGGTTCAACAATGGGCTTCAGAATAATGAATTCATTAATGATCTTGACTTTGTCCCTGACACAATTGTGATAGCCACAAGATCTCTCTTCTTCTCTGGATTTCTATTCCAGGTCCCTCCGCCCTGCCAGTGTGTCTAGGAGAAGAAAAGGAAATCAGCAAATGCCAAGGAACTATAAAATCATATCTGTATGCTGGCAGCAACTACATCAAGGTCAAGAGAAGAAGAAATTAAATGCATTTATGCAAAGGAAATGCTTGAGAATGCAGAAGAAAGACATTTCCAAGCAGAATTTCTTTTCAAGTGCTCTAATCAATGGCCTGTGCTCAAAGACATCCACAGGGTCCTGCTTCCTCAAAGTTTTGAGGGAAAAAAGAGAAGGTAAAGATGGCACGGCAGGGATGAGGCATGCGTGACTCAAGAGAAAGACAATCTCCCCTTCCTTTCAGTTTTTTATTAAACTACTAGAAATGCAGTGAGAAAAACAAATATATTCTTCTTGAATTTGGTCAAGGTCCTGATGCCTACAATTTTGTTGTAGAGTGTTTTATAAGTCTCTTTATAAGGACTTCCCTGTGTTGACATTAGAAAATGTGCATCTCATTTCCACAAAGTTCTCAGAGTTTATAAAAAATACGAAATGTGAGTTACATAAAAATGAGATCCAAATTAATCTATAATTGACTACCACTCCTTCCCCAAAAAGCAACACAGAGCGTCTAGTGCGGGAGGGAGTAAGGATACCTATCTGTGGAGGGCAATGAATTCCCCCTGGATTAACCATTTTACTTTCACAGTGATGATGTTAACCAGTTAGAAGCCTCTAAAAAACATTCAAGATTTTCTTCAAAGGCAGAAAAAGGTAATTTTCAGAGAAACTCCAAACAGGCGTCTTGGGACCCAGAGTGTTTACATTTGGGAGGGCACTAAACAGTATGCCTGCTTTATCTATGTCATTATGTTTGGCTTCCAAATAACATTGACTAAGTTAACTACATATGATATCTAGAATACTATTATAGATGACGCATGATCAATGACTGGTTATTCTCAACCTGAAGAAGTACAAGAAAAATCAAGAAAATTGGCTTTTAGTAAATTATATTTAATAGTCATATATCTCTGGTTCCAAAGCTGTGAGCTGAAAATAAATGCACTCTGGCTTCTTCCCATCCTTAAATTTTAACATGATTAAGGTCTCCCATGATATTCTGACCCCCATGTGAAGGCACTGTCCAAAGGCTAATTAACTGGCCTAGTAGTTGAATACAGAGTCTCTGTTAGGTAAGAGAGTTCACCAAATTGGAGATTACTACTGAACTGGCCAAATGCCATCTAAAATGATTTTGCTAAGAGCAGAAGAGTTGTGCTGTCACAGAGCATGGGGTCAAGTCTTGGTTCTGCCCCTAGCAGCCATCAGACCTTGGACACGTGACCTAACACCTCTGAGCTATGTCTCCCTCCTCACACTGAGTGTTTTCTANATGTTTTCTAGAAACTCCTGTTTTTTCCATCCCACCACAGGTGTTGGGATGGGGATGTGGAAGAAATTTAAAAAATGTGTTTGAAGAGGTGGGACTTAAATACATACCCCACCTCTTCTTACTTAAGGGATGTGACACAAACATATGGAAAATATTACTCAGCAAGTGACAATGACAATGACA
>NW_023199801.1:0-781 GCF_002007445.2 Ailuropoda melanoleuca
GTGTAGAATAGCACCAAATGTTAACTGGTGGAGAGATTCAAGCGGGCTTTTTTTCCTGTTTTTTCTTTCATTGTTTCCTTATTTTGAGACTCTATCTTATAATAATAGAACAATGAAACTTGGTACTTTTCATTTATATAATGATTTACATCGAGAATTATTTACTTATAATTTACCTCTCAACAAACTCCCCGCCACCCCCCAAAACAGCCACACAGGTACAGTGAAGCTGTTGGCATAGAGACAGACTCTGCACGGTATGTCAGCANGGGTGCATGTGCATGCGCGTGTGTGCGTGTGTGTGTGAGTGTGTGTTGACACCGATGGCTCTAGTGCACTCGTTCTCACTACCGTATAGCATTTCACTACATGAACAGAGGATGATTCATGTATTCATTCTCCTGGGGATGGTTATTTGGATTACTTGCAGTTGGTTGTTTGCACTTCAAGAAAAACACCGTGGTAATAAACACCCAGACGCAGGAAGAAACTGTCTGTGGAGCAGCAGCCGTCCAGGTGTGGTCCGCTGGGGTCCCTGACACTATCAGAGTCCACAAGGCCAAACACTTGCCTAGTCCTACCAGGGCATCATTTGCCGTTTTTACCATATGGCCTCTGCGCGGATGGGACATGTCTCTGGGGCCTCAGCCCGGAAGAAGGCAGCAGCACGAAGGCCACCAGCATCCCTGTATCTTCATCACTGTGCACGTGCAGAAGGAGGAAAGGAAAACCCCGCTGCTTTTAGGAACGAAGTACTGGGTGAATTGACTCAATTCTGAAG
>NW_023199802.1:0-686 GCF_002007445.2 Ailuropoda melanoleuca
TTTTGTAAGACAGAAATGGCAATAAGGAATGAATCCAAAGAGGTAAAACATCACAGAAGTCAGTGTTTACTGCAGGAGTACTGGCCAATCCACAGCTACCCAGATTCCGGTTTTTATTCAAGGTTGCATGAGCAGAAAATAAGAGAAAAAAAGTTTACGGCCAAGTCGGTGGAAAGTCAGACAGACCTGCATACATGGAGCTGGAATCCCTCAAGTGTCTGAGCTGGAAAGATCTCCTGCAAAAAGTGACACTGGACATGATGCCCTTTTGCTCTTCACTCAAGACAGGGACGGTCAGAAACCTTCTCCCTGAGACAGAATTTCTAACCCCGGGTCCAGTTGTGTTTTGGGAGAAAACGATCTGTACAGCCTAAGTGGCTCAATAATCCCTCGTGTACACATTTAAAGATGGGTGGGTAGTGTCTTTAGCACGATGTACAAAGTAAACCCNTGTACAAAGTAAACCCAAATCCTCTCTGGAGAAACGTGGTGAAACAAAGCCTAAAAGAATTTCTACAGATAAAGTTCCAAGGAACATAAGCTCACACACAAAAAAATTCACACAACAGGTAAGCAAACAGCAGGCTAGAGTGAGCAGAAAATGCAAATTGTGGAATTAGCCCTGCAAAACCCACAAATATTTAATATCTATAAATGCTTTCAATGAATAAATAGAAGATGATACT
>NW_023199803.1:0-2036 GCF_002007445.2 Ailuropoda melanoleuca
TACATAGGAACAGCCCAGACCCAGGAGCCCCACTGTGTGCCCGATGGAAATGCTCTGCGCATGTCAGCCACGGGACTCCCCACGGGACCCCCCACGGGACTCCCAGGAGCTCAGAGAAGGAGGAGCTGCTCAAAGCCCCTCTCCCAGCTGGAAGGGAACGTGCAGGGACAGAGACAACTTCCCTGGGGACAGTGTCCTGGAGAGAGGGATGGGAGCCCAGCACCTCCCTGTCCACCAGGCCTTCCGACAGCATCCAGGAGCAAAAGGCAGCCTGTGTGGGAGAAGCTCAGGGCTCCTGGCTGTGGGGTAATCGTACATTGTCCCCGAGGCAGAATGTAATGAAAACGGAGCAGGTGCACACAGACCCACGTGGGCCTGCCCCTTTCTATCACACACCATCAGTTACACAAAGGGGGAGTCATCATGATTCCCGTTAAGCAAAGTTCCAGGTTCAATGGAGAGATCATCTTCCACCACTTTCTAAGGCCTGGGCTTATGATACTTTCTCTCCTGGGAAGATTACCATCCTGCCTCCCGCGACTGTGCCTCCTGACCACGTGGATGGAATGATATGAATGTTTGAAGGCCTTTCCCCTTCTCATGTGCACATAACAACATGCATTGTCAAGGCCCATTGTACTCCTTTGAGGGAAAAAAAAAAGAGTTCATAATAGTAGATTCTCTAGGGGTCATTGAGGAAGGAGGTAGGAACGATGTAGTTTCATGGCAGCAAGCTATGAGGCAAATGAGAAAGGGCATGAACATAAGGCTAAAACAGAAGGGAAATCACTGTCGTTTTTTTTTTTAAGGAAATATATAAACAGTAAGAGAATGCACAATAGGACGTGTTTATGGATTCCACATCTCGCCAAAATGAAAATAGTTTTTAAAAAAAAATTTGATATATCCTTGTAAACCCTGAGTGTTTCACATTCAAATGTCGTTAGTAGACCTGCAACCATCAGGGAACTAAAGGCAATATTTAGGAAGGAATAAAAGCTAAATTTTTGGTTCCATAATGGATGAGAAGAAAACTGTCAGACCATAAAAAGTGAGTCCAAATAAAATAGTACTCCTTTTGAAGTTTCAAAAAAAATAAAGATAATTTTTATTTTAGTTTACTGTTTCTTTTTCTGTCAAACATTAATAATTATGCATATTGTATTTATTTTTCTTTGTCTCATAGGAGAAGATAAATGATAAAGAGGCAATACATTTCAGGCTTGTTTCAGCCTATGAAATCCCCATCTTCACTGTATTTACACAAGAGATCATCGAACGTACCATGGCCCAAACCAAGTCCTGCTGAAATGAGAACAACATTAAGATAAGAACCTGTAACAGCCCACTTAAACATTTTGTTCTGACCAAAGAGGATGTTCTCCATGGAGTCTTACAGTTGAAGTCACCAACCAGTAAGTTAGCATCTAACAGCATGTCTCAGATCTTTGCTAAGTTGGTCTTTGTATTGGCTCCGACTATCCTGACTGCAACAGACAGAATCCATATCCAGAATCCAAACAGAAGAAAGAGGCAGGGAAGAGGGGTTATTAGTGCATGTCATTAAAAAGTCCAGGGGGAATGGCTTCAGGCATAGCTGGATCCAGGTACGTGAGTGATAGTATCAGGAAGTGATCTCCTTCTACCTCTTGGCTCTGCCTTGTGCTCTGTGGGTCCCATTACTCAGGCAGGCTCTTCTGTCCTGGCACCCATTCACACCCTTAGCAGCCCTGGGAGAAAATGACTTTTCTGTTTCAACAGAAGTCCTGGAATTGAGTCATTGAATCCCATGTTTATCCTTTATCCAGTCTCTGTGGCCAAGGGCAAGGAATACTCCGATGACTGTTGCAGAAAAAAGGAGTCCAGACTCAAACTTTTTGCAGCAAGGCTTTGGTGTTAAGAAGGGCTGTGCTAGGGGGCGCCTGGGTAGTGCAGTTGTTAAGCATCTGCCTTTGGTTCAGGGCGTGATCCCGGCATTCTGGGATCGAGTCCCACATCAGGCTCCTCCGCTGGGAGCCTGCTTCTTCCTCTCCCAC
>NW_023199804.1:0-360 GCF_002007445.2 Ailuropoda melanoleuca
AGATGCCTGACCTCTGGCAATCTGTGTAACTGAGCTAAACCCAAGATCCTTTATCTCTTAAAGCGGAATGTGTCTCCTTCCTCCTCCACAGTGCTGTCCCAAGGCTAGCTGCGAAGTATTCTGACATGCTTCTTCATGTGCTACCAGAGTTTCGGTTGTTATCATCGTTACTGTTATAAACAAGTAGGCAGAGGAGGATCCATGAGGAGTTGACACCCTGGTTACTGGCTGCCACTTGGGAGACAGGCTTAGAAGTCCGAACTGGATAGGGCGCCTGGGTGGCACAGTGGTTAAGCGTCTGGCCTTCGGCTCAGGGCGTGATCCCAGCATGATGGGATCGAGCCCCACATCAGGCTCTTC
>NW_023199804.1:492-723 GCF_002007445.2 Ailuropoda melanoleuca
AAAAAAGAAGTCTGAACTGGAATTTGGGGACCTTTCCCTATGGACGGATGCAGTGGCACAGATGCAAGAGACGGATGATAGTTAAGAACATCTCAAGATTGGCGTGCCTGGGTGGCTCAGTCCGTTCAACATCCGATTCTCAGTTTTGGTTCAGGTCATGATCTCAGGGTGTGGGATCGAGCCCCGTGTCGGGCTCAGCGCTTGGCAGGGAGTCTGCCTGAGATTCTCTTT
>NW_023199805.1:0-601 GCF_002007445.2 Ailuropoda melanoleuca
AATACAGGGAGAGGGTGATGTTCAATAAAGTCAGAAATCCAAACTGTAAACAACCCAAACAACCTGTTGTCCCCAGGCTGAGGGTTAGAGACTTGTACCGATCCACAACTCTCAGTGAGATGAGAAAAATAGAGCATCGAGGCTTTATAAAGCGAATATGTTTTATGCAAGAGACTCCCCCTTTATTCTGAGACCATGTCCTTTTTTTAAAAAAAGATTTATTTATTTATTTGAGAGAGAGCCCACACGTGCACATGAGCAGGGGAAGGGGAGAGGGAGAGAGAGGGAGAGAATCTCAAGCAGACTCCCTACTGAGCATAGAGCCCGATGAGGCGCTTAATCTCATGACCCTGAGATCACGACCTGAGCAGAAATCAAGAATCAGACATATAACCAACTGAGCCACCCAGGNATATAACCAACTGAGCCACCCAGGCGCCCCAATCATGTCCTTTTTATATCTTGGATGCTTAGATGTGCTACCTATTATAAAATGATGGCAATAAGGGATGGTAAAATTTTTCTAATGTTCATTCTTTTTTTTTTTAAAGATTTTATTTATTTATTTGACAGAGATAGAGACAGCCAGCGAGAGAGGGAA
>NW_023199805.1:695-908 GCF_002007445.2 Ailuropoda melanoleuca
GCCCTGAGCCAAAGGCAGACGCTCAACCACTGTGCCACCCAGGCGCCCCTAATGTTCATTCTTAACAAAATTAAAAGCTGGCAATTCTCTGACAGGCCATCAGTTGAAAACTAAAAATCCATGAACCGTTACTTCTTCCAAAAAGCCTCTTCACATTCTTCACTCCCTTGGTACTGATGCATAAATCCTGCATTTCATTTTTCACTCACATTT
>NW_023199806.1:0-570 GCF_002007445.2 Ailuropoda melanoleuca
AGGAGAGAGCAAGATAGGACCACACTACAGAAATCTTTCTCCTATCTTCCAGTTCTGGGAGATGACCTGCATGTTTAGAGATCTAGGTGGACACTATCATTAATCCAAGCAAGATATTAATGAAGGCAACACATCAGTCAGTGTGTGCTTGGCATGCTGCAGTAACAAGCAAGCCCTCAAGCCTCAGTAGCTTTGAAGCTAGTTTTTCATTCAAAATACACATCCGTCATGGACTCTCTGGGGTTCTTATCCGTCCTCCCTCCAGGATCCAGGCTGACAGAGGAGTCTCCCCCTGGAACATTTCAGCTGTTGTGGCAGAGGGAGAAATAGACATAGCAAGTTACATAGTGGGTCGTAAAGGTTCTTCCCGAGAGAGACAAACAGTACTCCTATTCGTATTCCATTANTTCCATTAGCCAGAGTGGGTCTTGTTACTCCTGAGTTCAACATGGCAGGGATGGTTAATCCTCCCACAGGGATGGGACCCAAAGGCAGCAGTGAAATACATGGAGATGAGGAGGCCGATCCGCTTGCCATCTCAGAGAAAGAATGTACTGGACAGGGGACGGG
>NW_023199807.1:0-698 GCF_002007445.2 Ailuropoda melanoleuca
ATCAGGATACACTTCTGCATAAAAGACTTCAATCTCATTCCACCTCTACACACTGTCATATAAGGACCTGCATGATCTGGGCTCCTGCCCTTCTCCCCAATCTCAGCTGTTACTTTCCTATTCTTTTGAATAGGGTCCTTCCTCCTGCCCCCGATCTTACAATAAACCAATCTCTTTACCACCTTGGAATATTTGCATATGTTTTTTCCTCTGCCTTCCTCTGCCCGGGACTTCTTCCTTCTGCTTTTCGAATGGCTATCTCCTCACCCTTCTGAGCTTAGCTTAAATGTCATCTCTTCAAAGGGTACTTTCTCTGTCCACTAAACTAGCTGTCCTGCTTCTGTTGGCCTCTATCACACTACTATCCTTCCTTCCTTCCACTCTTAATAAAATCCATCTATTTGTACCTGGACCATAAGTTCCATTGGGAAAGAGACTTATCTGCCTTGTTTGTCTTTGGGTCCCCAGTTATAGCCCTAGTACCTGGCACATAGTAAGCACATTAGNCATTGGAATGGAAAGAAATGAATAAATGAATATGATAACTTCTATAAAAATGATGAAGGGCATTTCAGCTACTTAGAAAAGAGCATAATTCATGGTATATCCTTTATGTATTCATACGTCTTGAATAGTATTTTCACATAAATTAACCTTAAAGATGGGAATACAGAAGAAAGAGGAAATTGACCATCTTA
>NW_023199808.1:0-1185 GCF_002007445.2 Ailuropoda melanoleuca
AGGGATCGCCAGTGCTGATGTGGTGAGAGTGGCAGTGGTGGGTTGTTGTTTGTAGTATGTGGTCAAATAAGTTCTTGTAAGAGAATGATACTGAAGACAAGACTCAGAGGAGGTTGGGGGTAGCTGTTAGCTCTGCACAAATCTTGAAGGAGAATGTTCCAGACCAAGGTAATAGCCAGTGTAAAGGCCTGAGTGCAGAAGTGTTCTGGTAGGATCAGGAAACAGCCAGAGGGACAGTGTGAACAGAGCAACAAGAGCACGTGAAGGTAGGAGAGGAGACAAGTAGAGGGAGCAAGGGGCCAGGTCCCGTAGGGCCTCCTATGCTGTCGTGCAGACTCTGGATTTTCTTTTGAATGAACTCTCTCATTGGAGAATTTTGAGCAGAGGAACAACATAAACTGACTTTTAAAGAGATTCATTCAGGCTTTGTGCTAAAAATGGAATATAGTGAGCAAGAATAGAAGGGAGACCTACTGTGAGCAATTGTCATTATCCAGGCAGGAGATCATGCTGGGTCAGAGCAAGGTGATAGCAGAGGAAGTGGTGAGAATAGTCAGATTCTGGTAGGGTTAATAGAATTTCCTCAGAAATTGGGGGGTGAGCATTGAGTGGTCCAAGATGAGACAGACAGGGAACTGGATGTTTTGTGTGCCGTGGTAGGGAGTTTAGGTTTTATCCTAAGTGCACCAGGAAGCCAGTCAAGAGTGTAAGCAAAGGAGTTCCTGAATTATGTTAGTATTTTACAAACATTGCTCTCAACGGTCTGTGGAAGAAGGGGGGAAAAGGAAAGGAGGAGAGAATGCTGGGGTCAGGGGATGGCATTTAAACTCCTTATAGGCGTTAAGCACTCCTATCCTAGAGGACCCATCCCATTCATATTAAACATATTAAAACACACCCACATCTTCTATTAAATGCCAATTTTTACTTAAATAATTCAAAGGAGTTTACTGATTTTGCTTTTGAAATCATTTGGCCTGAGTTACACATCTGATTCATGAGTGACTGATTTCTCAGCGGTCTTTATGCATACTCACGATAAGTAAGGTAATCTAACCCACGAATGGTTGTTAAGTTAAAGATATTTTGCAAATGCCAAAATTAACAATTTGTGAAGTTGGTGTAATAGTACATTTTGCAGAAAAATTAATTCATTAATGATTGTGCTTAAAGAGAAAAAAAAAA
>NW_023199809.1:0-604 GCF_002007445.2 Ailuropoda melanoleuca
TTTACTTTTTTGGTAGGATTTGAGGTATAGGAACTGGTACTCAGAACTTATTTTTTTTTAATTTGCATTACGAATGATAAAAAGAATAATAGTGTGTTCTAATATTACTGCAGTGGATAAGGACAAAAGGGTGGCTAATAACACAGCTTCAACATTTTTTTTCCTAAAAGCTTTATTCAAACCTCTGTGGGCATCAACAAAGCCTAGTGTATACACTGGCATTTGTGAATATTTTCTGTGTCCATATAGTTGCCATTTGCAGAAAATGGCATTGTTTGAAAAATTATCTTGAGTATAAAACATTGTAAATAGTAATTTTATGCTGTTGCCAAAGCTTCAAAAACTGTTAATACAATTAGTGATCACATTCAATTACTTCAGTCCATTATTTATGAAAGCGGCCTAATGTGCGNTACTTCAGTCCATTATTTATGAAAGCGGCCTAATGTGCGCCCGTGCACACACACACACACACACATTTCATAAATAATTTTAGTGACAATTACTAAACCAACAATCCCACAGTTACAAAATAAGGTAATTTGCTAATATGTGTAAAAGTAAAGAGAAAAGATTGGAAAGCAATGATGAGATCATTATTCAA
>NW_023199810.1:0-570 GCF_002007445.2 Ailuropoda melanoleuca
CACAAAGTACTTGCTGGGAATAAATCTAGGAACAATTCCATTTAACATCCAAAGACCAGTGCTTTGGGGAACGGGACAAAACAGTTCTGTATTCGCCACATAGCTTTTCCCATTTGCTCCTGAGAAACTGCTAAAGAAACTTCAGGAAGGCAAAGGGGCAATGCCCCCAAATGCCTTCAGTGCATCCCATTTTTGCTCTTCAGATGTGGCCCAGAAATCAGTAAAGGACATGTTCTTAACATGTCTCTCGCACTGGCCCTGTCACCTGTCCATGTGCAGGGTCTAACTTAGAAGAGGAAACTCACCCACCTTATAGCTAGAGAGTGTTTTATAAAGGAATATNCGTTTTATAAAGGAATATTATTTTAGTCATTCATTCAACATTTATGCAAGCCTGCTGCATATCTTACATGTGCTGTTTGATATGAAAATTTTAAGACAAGTACTCTGCATTTAAGACAGTTTTTTTTTTCTTTTTTCTTAAAGATTTTATTTATTCATGCGACAGAGATAGAGACAGCCAGCGAGAGAGGGAACACAAGCAGGGGGAGTGGGAGAGGAAGAAGCAGG
>NW_023199811.1:0-1176 GCF_002007445.2 Ailuropoda melanoleuca
CATCACTGTATCATCACCAACTATCACAGTGAAGATACTGAAGTTAAAAAAAAGTATTTAAGTTGTTGTTCACTCTTCTGCTTGTATCTCACCTGTTGTGAAGGCTTCCATTTCCTGTTTCCTCTTCACCATATTGCATATCCTTCTGGAACCATTTGTGAAACGTTTCAAAATAAATATCACCTTAATGAGAGGTCTTCAACACTTGATGGATATCAAGGTTGCCTAGGGAGCTTTTAAAAATTGTGATAGCCGGATTGGATTGCATGGTGCACTGGGTGTTGTACGCAACTAATGAATCATGGAACTTTACATCAAAAACCAGGGATGTACCATATGGTGACTAACATAATATAATAAAAAAATATTATTATAATAAAAAAATAAAATAAATTAAACCATAGAACCCCCCCAAAAAAATTGTGATAGCCGGATCCCACACCTGACCAATGAAATTGGAATCTGTTTGGGGTAGGTCCCAGGTATTGGCATTTTTATTCCCTTAAGGGCTTCAGAAGTGCAACAAGGATTGAGAACGACTGATCTGAATGGTGATTGCTCACCATAGGGACTCTGTATAGAAATGGTCTTTGCCAAACANCGGTCTTTGCCAAACAGGTGTGTGCATTTCATAAACGTAGGTAAGTTATGTGCAGCAGGAGGTGAACTTGTGTGATTGAAGGGACTCTTACAAAGTCCTGCAAGTGATGGTAAGACACCAAAATCTTTATGAGACATCAGCATTTCTGCTTAGTTTCATTTTTAATGAAACCTATTCAATTTCTGAATCATTTGATTTGCCTCTTCTTTTGCCCCAGGCAGATTTTTGCAAGCATTTTCAGTGAACTCTGTAGGAGGACTATCCATGTGTGCATTTCAAATATTGTAGCTCTTCAAAGTTGCAAGTCAACCTTCTTTTCCAGTTGGAGTCACTTAACTAAAAGTGTTTTTCTGATTCAGAAAGAAAATACACAAATGGTAAAGTATAAATATTCATATCTGGCTCACTTTGCATTTCATATTCAACTACCTACTTAACCTTTGCCTGTCCAACTTCATTTACCTGTGGCAAAATGTGATCTGCAGGTTTTTCTTTTTTTTAGTAGTAAAGGTTTTTAAAGGCTTTCAGTAATAGCAAAAAGCCTGCTAAAAGCTGTTCTTATTTTAATATAATAA
>NW_023199812.1:0-168 GCF_002007445.2 Ailuropoda melanoleuca
GTGTATTGTTCTATATATATCTATGAGGTCCAACTCGTTGAGTGTGGCATTCAAAGCCCTTGTTTCTTGGTCGATTTTTTGCCAGGGTGTTCTGTCTATTTCTGATAGTGGGGTGTTGAGGTCCCCTACTATTAATGTATTTTTATCTATATGTCTCTTTATTTTGGT
>NW_023199812.1:339-1583 GCF_002007445.2 Ailuropoda melanoleuca
TCTGATATAAGAATTGCTACCTCAGCTTTCTTTTGAGGTCCATTTGCGTGAAAGATGGTACTCCATCCCTTTATTCTCAGTCTGAATGCATCTTTGGGCTCAAAATGAGTCTCTTGTAGACAGCATATGGATGGGTCATTTCTTTTTATCCAATCTGCAACCCTGTGGCATTTTATGGGAGCGTTTAAACCATTAACATTTGCACTGAGAACTGAGAGATAGAATTTTAATGATGCCATGTTGCCAGTACAGTCTTTTTGTATCAGTTGTGGCTTTCTGTTCTGTATTACTCTTGGGGCCTTTTCTCCTTTATAGAACCCCCCTTAATATCTCCTGTAGGGCTGGTTTCGTGGTTATGAAATTGGTTAATGACTGGCGATTCTGGACCGTCTTTATTTCTCCATCCATTCTGAATGACAGCCTTGCTGGATAAAGGATCCTTGGTTGCATGTTTTTCTGTGAAAGAGCTTTAAAAATGCCCCCCCAACCCTTTCTCTCATTCCAAGTCTGTGTAGACAGGTCTGATATAATTCTGATACCTTTGTCTTTGTACGTGAGAAATTTCTTTGCTCTGGCCACTTTCAAAACTGTATCCTTGGATCTAATATTTGCGAATTGCACTATGACGTGACGTGGCGTAGGTTTGTCATGGTTGAGCTTGGGAGGGGTCCTCTCTGCCTCTTGGACACGANCTGCTACAATTTGTTCAAATATCTCTTCTAGACCTCTCTCTTTCTCCGCACCCTCCTCCCCCGGGGATGCCAATGATTCTGACATTGGATTGTTTCATTGAGTCAGTAATCTCCCGTAACCTACATTCGTGGGCATGGATTTTTCTAAGTCCAGCTTCTATTTTTGTTTTCTCCTCTACTAACCCATCCTGTAATTCGCTAATATGTTCCTCTGCCTCGGTGACCCTGGCTGTCAGAGCCTCTAGTTTCGCCTGCATTTGGCTCACAGAATTTTTAATTTCTGTCAGATTCGCTCTCATTTCCGTCCTTAGGGATTCTATATTCTCAGTAACATTTCCGTTAATACTTTTTTCAAGTCTACTCATCATTTTGACCATTGTTACTCTGAATTCCATTTCTGATAATTTGGTTACATACATATCCATTTTTTCTGTGGCAGAGGCCACAGACTCATTGTCTTTTCTTTGCTGGGGGTGGGGGCTTCTCCTTCTTGTCATTCTGATGAGGAGAGGTTGTGGGGTTGTCCAGAGCCCAAATTATTGACTGGGACCC
>NW_023199812.1:1808-1926 GCF_002007445.2 Ailuropoda melanoleuca
CGCTTAATGACTGCACCACCCGGGCGCCCCAGGTTGTGGGCTCCTTGATTTTTCAGCCTGCTTTCTGGGAGACGGGCCTGTCACGCCGATACTCAGGCAACCCTGTTTGGGTAGAGTC
>NW_023199812.1:2174-2328 GCF_002007445.2 Ailuropoda melanoleuca
TGTGCGCCCCACACCCGGCGTCCCAGCCCTCACTTCCAGGGCTGGCGCGTCTCTGTCCTTTGTGTTTCTAACGCCGCCAGCCACCCCCGCGCTCTCCGGAGCTCCTGGTCTCAGTCTGGTTCCAGCGAGCGCACTGGAGCTCCGTTTCACTCTG
>NW_023199813.1:0-1872 GCF_002007445.2 Ailuropoda melanoleuca
AAAATAAATACTTTGTGTGATAAGAAAATCAGTGTTTTGTAATTTTGCATCATCATATTTATGGTCATCCTGACACTAAGAATATATAAATGGTGCTGGGAAAATTGGACAGCTACATGCAAAAGTATGAAGCTTGACCACTCTCTCACACCATAAACAAAGATAAACTCCAAATGGATGAATGACCATGATGTGAAACAAGAATCCATCAAAATCCTAGAGGAGAACATAGGCACCAACCTCTACAACATCGGCCAAAGCAACCTTTCTCATGACACATCTCCAAAGGCAAGAGAAATTAAAGATAAAATGAACTTGTGGGACTTCACCAAGATAAAAAGCTTCTGTACAGCCAAGGAAACAGTCAAAAAACTGAGACAGCCCACGGAATGGGAGAATATATTTGCAAATGATGCTACAGATAAAAGACTGGTATCCAAGATCTACAAAGCACTTCTCAAACTGAATATGCGAGAAACAAATAAATCATAAAATGGGCAGAAGATATGAACAGACACTTTTCCAATGAAGACATACAAATGGCTAACAGACACATGAAAAAATGTTCAAAATCATTAGCCATCAGGGAAATTCAAATCAAAACCACACTGAGATACCACCTTACGCCAGTTAGANGAAGACACCACCTTACGCCAGTTAGAATGGCAAAAAATGACAAGGCAAGAACCCACAATTGCTGGAGAGGATGTGGAGAACAGGGATCCCTCCTACATTGTTGGTGGGAACGCAAGTTGGTACAGCCACTCTGGAAAACAGTGTGGAGGTCCCTTAAAAAGTTAAAAATTGAACTACCCTATGACCCAGCCATTGCACTACTGGGTGTTTACCCCAAAGATACAGACGTAGTAAAGAGAAGGGCCATATGCACCCCAATGTTCATAGCTGCATTGTCCACAATAGCCAAATCATGGAAGGAGCCGAGATGCCCTTCAACAGATGACTGGATTAAGAAGCTGTGGTCCATATATACAATGGAATATTACTCAGCTATCAGAAAGAACGAATTCTCAACATTTGCTGCAACATGGACGGCACTGGAGGAGATAATGCTAAGTGAAATAAGTCAAGCAGNTAGGCAGAGAAAGCCAATTATCATATGATTTCTCTCATCTATGGAACATAAGAAGTAGGAAGATCAGTAGGGGAAGAAAGGAATAAAGAAAGGGTGGTAATCAGAAGGGGGAATGAAACATGAGAGACTATGGACTCTGAGAAACAAATTGAGGGCTTCAGAGGGGAGGGGGTGGGGGAATGGGATAGACTGGTGATGGGTAGTAAGGAGGGCACGTATTGCATGGTGCACTGGGTGTTATACGCAACTAATGAAGCATCAAACTTTACATCGGAATCTGGGGATGTACTGTATGGTGATTAACANGTATTGTGTGGTGCACTGGGTGTTATACGCAACTAATGAATCATCGAACTTTGCATCGGAAACCGGGGATGTACTGTATGGTGAGTAAAATAATATAGTAAAAAAATTTAAAAAAAAAGGAAAAAAGAAAGCCTGGATAAACTGGGTATGACAAGTGAGTGATCCTGCTTTTCCCCTTGATCAGCTGAATTCTAATATGTAAAATTCACCAATAAAGTGTTAAACTGCAAGCGTCTAATCACTCTGGCCATGACCCTAATAAAGGCAGATCCCTTAGAGATACTCTCTCCTGTCAATGCCTCTCTCCCCCCTGAGACGTCCCCCAATGGCCTTTGGGATCCCCTGTGCCCTCCAGGACCTGTGAGGAATAAACCTGGTTTTGTTAGAGTCCCTGATGGGTGTTGCTGAGGCCTGTCTTGCAGTCACAGTAAGAACCCAAGGGCTGGTGCAGCCACAGCAGAGGCTCTGGTCAG
>NW_023199814.1:0-2037 GCF_002007445.2 Ailuropoda melanoleuca
AACTGCAGTTAGGTTAGGTATTAAGTCTTGGTTTGCTGACATTGGGCTTTTAACATAAGTGACTCCATTTTGGGCCTGAGGTTTTCTTTCTTACAGTCCCCAGTGTGAATCCCAGAGGCTGACTAATAAATGCCACACTGAACTCCAAGTCCATCCTCCCCCCTATGACTCTCTGCTTAGACCCAGCATGTCTCACCCAGTCCCTTTCCCTTAAGAGGTATCTCTCAGGAGACCACTCAGGCAGTAAACCCAGGCAAGTCTGTGCTACATAGTCCAAGCAGCTCCTGATACAGTTGTTAACCCCGTGGCTGCACGTGAACCCACAGATCACACTGGAGTGAAGCCCCGGTTTGACCTGCAGCCTTGTGGAGACTGTGACCACTCCAGGACCACGGAACGGAGGAGCCCAGTCACCTTGAGCCAAGATTGGGAAACAGATTCCCTGAGGAGGACAAATGAAGTGGGGGAGCAGTGAAAGCCCAGGATCAAGTATCTCCTACGCCCAGGCCCTACATGTGGAAACAGCTGTTCAAACTGTAACAAAACCAGGTTGATTGTGTCAGTCACAGAAGGAAAGTCAGCATAAATGGAGCTTAGAAAACCTGGCTTATCTCTCAGGATTGCCCCGTGGGCAAGGTAAATATTTAGTTCCAGTCCTGGAATGGTGCCTGCTAATTCAG
This sequence comes from Ailuropoda melanoleuca, assembly GCF_002007445.2. Classification (NCBI taxonomy): domain Eukaryota; kingdom Metazoa; phylum Chordata; class Mammalia; order Carnivora; family Ursidae; genus Ailuropoda; species Ailuropoda melanoleuca. Next base: position 681 of record NW_023199814.1, read on the forward strand.
TGTTTTGCTATCATTTTTAAAAATTCATTCATCTTGCAAACATCTGCTCCCCCCTCTGTGTGGCCAGCCAAGGCGTGGCACTTCCATACTCAGGATGGCTAAGAGGCGATCCTCGTCTTCCTTGTCTTCTGTCAGGTTGGGTCGGGGGTCTTGGTTGGGGAGATGGAGGGGAGCCCGCATTGAGAAGGGCTTCACAGAGGAGTCACTTTTAAGCTGGGGTTTTGGCTGGTGTGTAAACCTCATGAGATGAACACAGGTAGGGAGGGGCAGGGAAGAGTGTTCCAGATCTAGGGAACAGCTTGTCTCTGGCTGGCTAGGTGACTTCTAAATGCAAGCTTCTGTGGAAGCATTTCCAGGCCAGCAGCACTCAGTGCAAAGGGAGCAGCACGGACTGCAGGGTTTGTAGATCTGGCAGCCACTCACTGGCAGGAGCAAGTCCCTTTCTCTCAGCCTCAGTTGCCTTCAGAAAAATGGCAGAGCACAGTGATGATCCAAGGGTGGGCTTGAGTACCGCCCTGTATGGGTCCAAGTCCCACTACCGCTGAACTGCTGGCCAGTCATGGGTTGCTTGCATTCCATTCCCTCCTCTGAAAATGGAGAAAATAGAAACGCACATCCCAGAAGCTTATTTTAAGGACTAAGTGTGATATAAAGCATGCTACATACTTTTACCTGAATACATATTAGCAGCTGTTAGTGTAGTGTTATTTGTGTGGAGTCAGGACTAGCAATGCCTGTCCCAGGGTTCTTCCAAGCCAATACTGATCGAAAGCCTACTGCGTGCTCTAGGCTGTCTGGGCACTGATGTGCCACAGTCCTGCAGGTTGCCTTCCCCAGGAAACTGAGAGAGTTCAGTGCACAAGATGTTTACTAAGAAGTGCCTCGGGGCGCCGAGGTGGCTCAGTTGGTTAAGCATCTGCCTGTGGCTCCGGTCATGATCGGCTCCTGGGATGGAGCCCCGCATCGGGCTCCCTGCTCAGCGGAGAATCGGCCTTTCCCTCTCCCTCTCCTTCTGCCACTCTGCCTGCTGGTGCTCCACAACCCCCTCGCAAATAAATATATAAAAATCTTACAAACAAAACGAAAGTGCCTTTAGGACCCACACATGTGGAAGAGACCAAAGCAAGGTTGGGCTGGGAAGAGGGAGAGATGGAGCTGCCACACAGGCCCAGTGGTCACCCTGACTGGCCCCACCCAGAGCTCGGGACTCACCCCAAACTGCACTAACTCTACCCCCAACCTGATCAGTCATTGGCTGGAGGCTGCTGCAGAAAAGAGTGTGACCTTGAGTGAGGGGCTTCCTTTCCCCAGAGAGGCCAACGACTGAGGGCATGTACACTCTGCCAGCACTCACCTG
>NW_023199815.1:0-781 GCF_002007445.2 Ailuropoda melanoleuca
ACAGCATTACAATCCTTTGAGGTTTATAATCAGGAATTTAAAGTAGACAGAATTTTGTGGCTGTATATTTTCCCACAGCCACATTGAGCTGCATGGGTACAAGGATGAGGTAGGCAGAGGGTTGGATTTAAAATGGGCTGTGGTTTTGTCAAGTGAGTATGATGAAGAATGAGAGAGGCAGGGAAACTGAGGTGTTGGTTTTATAATGATTGATCATGGTTTTTAAACTGGTTAAGGACAGAAGAAAGAACATCAATGAGTTGAGTGACAGCAAAAAGCCGATAGAAGGCATCCTGGTAGAGGAAGCTCACAGGAATCAAAGCAGGCAGTGATCAGAGAGAGGGTTGCAGAGACAGTGGAGAGTTGAATTTTGAGAGTGACAAGGATGACAGTAGCTGTGAGTGGCAGAAGTAGGATAAAGGTGAAGATGGAGGAGAGTTCAGTAAACGGAGTTCTAGAAGAATCATCCAGGTATACTGAAGTCACTAATATTTTTAGGGAGAAATGTACGCGAATAACCTGAAAGTCAATATAAGGTACATGGAGCTATGTATCCCACATTGAATCATTAAATTCTTAATTATGTAGCTTGCTTAAAAGCAAGGTATACNTAAAAGCAAGGTATACGGTTTTACATAGTGTTCTTATAACAACGTAAAATTATAAAGGAAAATATTCATACTGTTCATACACAGAGGTTTATCTCATACTTTTTAAATGTGTAATTCCATGGCTGTTACATTTTTCAAGCATCTTAAATATTATATTCAACTATGCTTTC
>NW_023199816.1:0-290 GCF_002007445.2 Ailuropoda melanoleuca
CGCATGCAGAGGCAGGGGAGCTGGTGTCTGTTCACGCAGGGGCCTGACGGGGTTGCCCTGCTGAGCCCCCCAGGCCTGTCACAGGGTAGAGCTGGCTCTTGTGATGAGCACAGGGTCCTCTAATTCATCCTTCAGGGAGTCCCCTGGCCTCCAACTTGTGTTGATCTAACCACTTGTCCTGACCAGGAAGCCTGGGGCCTGGGGTGTCTTCCTTTGCAAGTTCTGGGTGACTTGGGGCGTCCTGAAGTTTTGTGTGTTCTCTACCATTTGGGGCAGTGAATATACTATTA
>NW_023199816.1:334-632 GCF_002007445.2 Ailuropoda melanoleuca
AGTTGGAAAGTCACAGGTAACGTTGGGTTTTGAGGGATGCCCAACTCCTTCTGTCCGGGAGGACATTTCCAGGCTCGTACCTGATTTTCACGGCCCCGGACGCAGACCGGGTTTCCCAGTAGCCTGTGCAGTACACAATCTTGACGGTACCATCGGGGTATTCCCTCCTTTCGAACTCGGTCGTTTGGAGCTCCCTCTGCCCGTTGCTGAACATAATGGTTCTGTCGCCATTCCTGGGAGGGGAGAGCAAGCTGGTCAGTTAGGCTACACGGCGGCCGGCACTGCCCACGTGCAACAC
>NW_023199817.1:0-912 GCF_002007445.2 Ailuropoda melanoleuca
TTTTCCTTTAGGAGTTAATTATAGTAACCATCCAATGATTGCAGCAGGAACTGCTTTTCCAGCAGATTTCTTCTCCTGTGAGTGATACTGGACCCGGAGCGGTACCATTCCTGCTGAGGCTGATGAAAAGTCCCTTCCTCCATGGCGCAGATCAACAGGGTGAAGGCAGGGAGCCCCCGCTGGACCACACTGGAGTCCTGATGCTCTTGCAGGAGGCCCCGTCTGCTATAGGCACACTGCTCCTGCCAGTGAAGCCCCTTTTTGAGTGGCAGCCTGGTGACCGCATTTGCTGTACCCTTGGGAATTCATCAAGGTGTCTTGACATCTGGGATCCCTAGTTCCTTCTGCTTAAGTCAACTGGTCCCAGAAGCAGTGCTCCTCCTAGACACTTAATGGGAATCAGCCAAGCTCTGCACCTCTGGGTCCATTTTCTCATCCAGGTGTCCTGAGAGGGGCTTTGAACCTTCTGTTAAGCACTGGACTCAATTTCCTTTCTCATATACACAGGGAATAAGAACATGAGATGTAAGCAGAGATAGGACATCTTTTAAACACTTTCAACGCTTAAAAAAATAACTATAATTCTATTGAAGCACAAATAAAGTAAAAAACCAGCATGTTTTAACCAACCTCCTGTTGGTTCATCCACCCAGGTTAAGGGATATATTTCCAGCAGGTGGTTACCCTGGATATGGGTGTAGAGGGAGATTTCTTGTAGGAAACATGTGCACACACATNGCACAACATGCGTGTATACAATGCATATGTTTAGTCTAGATTTGAAAGCACAAAACAATTTCTATGAAGTCACTCACTAAATGTCAATGGTTGCTCCCCTCTGACTGGGTAAGGGAAGTATTTTGGGTGAAGTGAAGACAATGCAGGGATGGTAAAAGGGACCATTTACTTTTG
>NW_023199818.1:0-356 GCF_002007445.2 Ailuropoda melanoleuca
CATCCTCACATCCCCATTCTGACAGGTGTGAGGCAATATCTCACTGTAGATTTGATTTGCATTTCCCTGATAATTAGTGATGTGAGGCATCTACCATGTACTTGTTGGTCATCTGTATGTTTTTGGAAAAATGTCTATTCAGATCCTCTGCCCATTTTTTTTAAATGATTTTTTTATTATATTATGTTAGTCACCATACAGTACATCCCCGGATTCCGATGCAAAGTTCGATGCTCCATTAGTTGCGTATAACACCCAGTGTACCATGCAATACGTGCCCTCCTTACCACCCATCACCAGTCTATCCCATTCCCCCACCCCCTCCCCTCTGAAGCCCTCAGTTTGTTTCTCATAGT
>NW_023199818.1:606-2209 GCF_002007445.2 Ailuropoda melanoleuca
GGTTTTTTTTTTTTTTTTTTTTGCTATTGAGTTGTACGTAAATTATTTCTTAAAATTGATTAAGGGCCTATTGTATTTCTGCTACATGACAGGGAAGAATGATGAATTCAGTGGCCAAGGCTTCTCTTTAGCCAGGATATTCCTGTGGATGGCTATATAGTTTGAGGAGTGGCCCTGACACCTATCCTATGTATGTAATTAAAGAAGCCAAAGTCCTTGATCTCTAGTCAAGAGGAAAGAACTCCATACGGGAATAACCATTTATCAGGAGAGTAGTGATAAGGTATCTGAGAGAGGTTCAAAGGGCTACCAAGACCTGGGGAGGGAAGGTGAATTTGGAGTGTGNGGTGTGGGCTTTTGGAAGTTGCCTGGGGAGGAGGTTAATCCCAGGTGGACTTTGGCAGGGCATGAGCTAAATGTGGGGTGTAGGAGGGGAACGCCTGGAAGTTGGCCTATAGAGCTCAGAATGGTTCAAGTCTAGGTACAGGTCAATCTATGATGTGGAATGTAAATCAAGAACTGCTTTTCCTCCTGGTTTTTCACATCGTTTTGGCTGTGTGTCAGAGAAAGCCACAGAAAGCCCTAGAGCAGGTGAATGGGTGTGCTCCAAGCTGCCATTAGGAGGACACTTTGGAGTATAGAGCCAGAGCAGGAGGTGCTGGAGCCAGCAAGGCAGCCAGAGAAGGGAAAGGGAAAAGAGGACCAATTCAGGAGACAAGCCACAAAAAGATGGGACAGGATGTGACATCTGGTTGGATGAGGGGTAAGAGGCAGGGAGAGGGGTCTCAGCAGCTGATCATGAAGCTAACAGAAGACAAAGTCAATTGTGTGGGCAGTTTTGTGCCTAGGTGAGACTGAGCAGGCCCATATGGGACATGCTTGGCTTGCAGCAACACCTGCAGAACATTCTAGAAGGAGATGTCCAAGACTGAGCCAGTACCTTGACCCAGGGTCAAGAAAACATAGGCAGCTAGCTACTCCCAAAGAAGGTTTTATAGTTGCTACTGGTCTCTGGCTTCTTGGTCATGACAAGCCCAGCTCTGTGTCTTGCCAGCAGCTGGAAGATGGATGGCCTCCAGCTTAAGCCAAGCAGAGTCTCCATTTCCAGCCCATATCTCTAGGGGTTTCTTTTGGCTCCTGGTCTTGCTCACACCCATGACCTGCTGGAGTGTTGAGGTCTTGCTGGCCCCCAGTTTCTATTTCCCTAACTGAAGGGTTTCTCCATTCTTTCTGCCCCTCAGTTCTGTCCTTTGCCCTTGACTCCTCATATACTGGGCCACCTGGGCTTTGTCTCCACTGAGCCCTTGCTGAGCTTTAGGACAGACTTTCTCTGAGAGGGTAGTATCACACACATTTTATAGATGAAGAAAACTGAGGAGTCCAGAACTGAACTGCCTTACTGAGGCCCCCAATCTCTGTCCTCAAGGAACTCATCTAGTNGCATCTAGTGACAGAAACAAATCCATAAACACCTACAACGCTACCACATTCTAAGCAAACAGAACTTTGTGATTTTGAAGACACACAATGTCAATATACAACACATTCCCAGTCAGTGTGCCAAATGTGAAATAATTCAAATTCCCTAGCCCCATTCAACCAC
>NW_023199819.1:0-857 GCF_002007445.2 Ailuropoda melanoleuca
CAGTATATGCTAACTCCCTGTACTTTATGCTCAATTTTGCTGTGAGCCTAAAACTGCTATAAAAAAACAAAGTCTGTTTAAAAATATATATATATATCCCAGAAAGAAAGTCAGCATATTAACCAGTTCTAAGATACAGAAACTACATAATCATTTGAATAGAGAATATTTAGTCTAAATAATAATTAATTGTAACAGGGGATTGAGGCAATAAAGAATAGGCTGAGAAGAAGTAAAGAGAAGTCTAAAAAGGCACAAAGAGCAGCTATAAGGAGCAGCCACTATAGTGAAAGACCCCTTGCCCATACTGAGATCAACGCCTCACTGGAGAGGGTGCATCATTAGTACCAGGTGTAGTAATGCTGTTAAGGTGGATTCACAGGGAATAGAAATTCTGTTAAGGAAGCTGTTCAGACAGAGGTGTCACACCTAAGAACTCCATGCAAAGCCACCAGACAGGTGGTAAGTCACTAATGGAGAGTGGCTTTCCAGCAACACTCCACTGTGAAGTCACGCAGTGGAGCACAGGGGGCTGGGTGCTGACAGCTTCTGTGTCCGCAGGAAAGGGTGCTAGAGAAACCGTGCCTGCCACAGGAGCCAAGCACTGGAGAAGTCCTGCACCATGCAAAAGTTCGCCTCGCCGTAAGGGCACCTTGGAACCAGGAAGAGAACACCTCCATTCCCTACTGTCTCTTCCATGCCTCCTGTTGACAAAGTTCAACATCACATCAGCTGCAAAGATAATTTCAGAGTGCGGCCCTGTGATCTCAGAACAGGCAACAGAGCGGGTTTGGAGCTGAAAGGCAATGAATCAGTAACTGGCACCGTCAGAGATGTACATAGGAATCCAAAGCAAA
>NW_023199820.1:0-551 GCF_002007445.2 Ailuropoda melanoleuca
GGTTAAGTGTCTGACTCTTGATTTTGGCTCAGGTCCTGTTCTCAAGGTTGGGAGATCCAGCCCCACATTGCGCTCCCTGCTCATCAGGGAGTCTGCTCAGGATTCTCTCTCCCTCCCTCCCTCTCTCCCTCCCTCCCTCTCTCTCTCTGCCCCTCTCCCCCAAATAAATATATAAATCTTTTTAAAAAATTGAACTACCATAGGATCCAGCAATCCCACTTCTGGGTGTTTATACAAAGGAATTCAAGTCAAGATCTCAAAGAGATACCCACACCCCTACATTCACTGCAGCATCGTTCACAGTAGCAAGATAAGGAAATAACCAAAAAGACCATCAACAGAAAGAAATCTTTTTNACCATCAACAGAAAGAAATCTTTTTTTTTTAAGTTGTATTTATTTAAGTCACCTCTACACCCAATGCGGGGCATGAACTCATACCCCACGATCAAGAGTCTCATACTCTTCCGACTGAGCCAGCCACGTGCCCCCAGAAGTGAAGGAATTGTTAATTTTCAGTGGCAGGCTAGTGAAAAGACAGATGCTAATTTT
>NW_023199821.1:0-745 GCF_002007445.2 Ailuropoda melanoleuca
CCAGGACCCTGAAATCACGACCTGAGCCAAAATCAAGAGCTGGCCGCTTAGCTGACTGAGCCACCCACACATGCCAAGACTAGAATTATCACAGAAGAGATAGCCCAAATAATTTCAATCTCATTAGAAATTCAACAAGATAAACTAAATTACGAAATCAAACTAAATTAAAACAACAGTAAAATACATGTATATACCTATCAGTATGGTTGCCTATTAGCAGAATGCAAAAAGTAAGAACAATAGCCAATAACAAGGTTGTTAAGGGTTAGAAGAGATAGCCGCTCCTATCACCCAATGCTGGTAGACATGGAAATGTGTAGCCATTTGAAAAATGTAGGCATAATCCATAAAATCACTCTTATTGTCGTCTGTAATTCTGTAATCCAAGTTATATAACAGCATAAAACCAAGTAAAATACAGTGGTTAATGTTATCTCTGAAGTCAGATGATTTGGGTTTATTTTNGGTTTATTTTACATATCCACTTAACTACTGAGCAATATACTTTTCTGTGTCTCAGTTACTTCTTTTGACAAATTAGAGCAGGAATAATGTCTCTCTCAAAAGTATCTTAAGGATGAAGTACGTTTATGGATGTAATATATGTAGGAAAATAGCACATTATAACTACAAAGAAAACATGAACTAAGAAATGTGTGAGTATGTCCATGAGATGACTGTTTGTGTAGAAAGTTGGAAACATCCTAGATATTCATCATCAGGGGAATTAAAAAGTGATGTG
>NW_023199822.1:0-800 GCF_002007445.2 Ailuropoda melanoleuca
CCCAGACCAGCCAGCACCCTCTAACCTGCCCCATCTAGTCTTCCCAACCCTACCGCCTTGCAGGGGGGTTCACATTGGTCACCCCCCCAATGCATGGCTGCCATGCTGCGCCAAGCCTGGTGCTGCCACTGAGAAAGCTAAGCAGGGCAGACATGGGCCCAGCCCCTGTGGACTCCGCCCCTGTGGACCCCAAAGCCTGACAGGAGGGCCAGAGGGGCATGAGTAACCACAGCGTGGCCAGGAAACTGACAGCCATATGTATGGAAATTTCCATATGTTTGGAAATACGTGCACAGAGCACAGAACCAGCTAGCGGCTCAGGATGGGCTTCAGAGAAGAAGGTTTTGAAGCATTTATAGGAGTTCACCTCAGGGCATCCTGGCTGACCAGACACTCCCATTTCACCACTCAGCAGCCAGTGGTTCCAGGCGTTCCTAGGCTTGTGGTTGCCTCCCTCCAGTCTCTGTGTCTGTCTTCGTGTGGCCTTCTGTTCTCCCCCTAGCTCTCTCCCCGGGGTGTCCCTCTGTGTGTGTCCAGAGACACTTGCCATTGGATTTAAGTCCCGCCCAGATCATCTAGGATGACCTCATCTCAAGATCCCTAACTTGATTACNGTCTGCAAAGACCCTGTTTCCAAATAAACTCATTCACAGGTTCTGGGGGTTAGGATGCAGACATGCATTTGGGGGGACCACCAGGAAACCCACTACAGTGTCACTGGGGAAAAATAAAACATGATAAAGGGGGATCAAGGGTTTGAGACAGGGACTGGGATTTTAAATGTGGGTCAAGGAGGACTT
>NW_023199823.1:0-342 GCF_002007445.2 Ailuropoda melanoleuca
GGGAAATATCAATGAATATCATCTCTCGTGAGTAAGGGAGCATGAATGAAAAGGTACAGGATTTTCGAGGATTCAGCGCCATTCTCATTGGTAATAAAGCAGAGCATCCAGGAAAACACCTCCTTCGAACAGCAGCCTTTTCACTGGGACCGTGATTCCACATTGGGTGTAGGGGCCTGGGGAGGATCCAGCCCTTAGATCCAAGAAACAAAGTGTGACGGGAAAGCCCTTGAAGTCACGACTGACTTATGGAAGGGGGAACAGGAATCAAGGTGCTTTGGTACCGTGAGTGTAACACGACGAACACAGCACTGAGAAAGACAATTCGGCCAAAACCCCCTT
>NW_023199823.1:505-761 GCF_002007445.2 Ailuropoda melanoleuca
TCGCAGAAGCCTGACGAGAGTACCCCATAGTGGTCTCTGAGACCCCACAGAGTCCAGGGAAATATCAGCGATCATCATCTCTCGTGAGTAAGGGAGCATGAATGAAAATGTACAGGATTTCGAGGACTCAGCGCCCTTCTCATTGGTAATAAAGCAGAGTGTCCAGGAGAACACCTCCAGCGAAGAGCAACCTTTTCACTGGGGACCCCGATTCCACATTGGTTGTAGGGGCCTGGGGAGGATCCAGCCCTTAGAA
>NW_023199824.1:0-1199 GCF_002007445.2 Ailuropoda melanoleuca
ATTTATTGAAGAGACTGTCTTTGTTCCACCGGATGTTTTTTCCTGCTTTATCAAAGATTAGTTGCCCAAAGGGCGGAGGGTCCACTTCTGGGTTCTCTATTCTGTTCCATTGGTCGATGTGTCTGTTTTTGTGCCAGTAGCATGCTGTCTTTGTGATCACAGCTTTGTAGTACAGCTCAAAATCAGGCATTGTGATGCCCCCAGCTTTGATTTTTGACCCACGTTCTATAAGGCCGATGTGACTTCCAGCGCTTTATCTTCGCACTTTGTTTCTTGGTTCTAAGTGCTGGATGCTTCCAAGTCACATTCACCCAATGATGATTCTGGGTCCCAAAGGAAACGCGGATGTTAGCTGGAGGTGTTATCCTGGACGCTCTTCTTTAATACCAATAAGAAGGGCGCTGAGTCCTCGAAATTCTTGAACTTTTTCATTTATACTCACTTATTTAAGTGAGATGATGTTCATTGATACTTCCCTGGATTCTGTGGTGTCTCAGAGACCACTATGTGGCACTCTCGTCAGGCTTCCGTGAATACTATCCCTCATGTTTCCCTATTCACAAAGGATGATGATACTGCTATGACGGCCACTGCACAGTGTTGTTTCTGACAGAAATGTTTTAGGCATTTTCGTTCCATTGTCACCAGCAGTTTTGATAGGATTTACCGATGAAGCCAACATTGCATTGGAGGCAGGTTTGGCCAAATTTTGATCTCAGTGCTGTGTTCATCATGTTTCAGTCACGGTAACAAAGCACCATGATTTTGGTTTCACGTCCTATAAGGCCGACGTGACTTCATTAGATTTATCTTCACACTTTGTTTCTTGGTTCTAAGTGATGGATACTTCCAAGGCACATTCACCCAATGGGGAATCTGGGGCCCAAATGAAAACACGGATGTTAGCTGGAGGTTTTTTCCTGGACGCTCTTTTTTAATACCAATAAGAAGTGCGCTGAGTCCTCGAAATTCTGGAACTTTTTAATTTATACTCCCTTATTTAAGTGAGATGATGTTCATTGATATTTCCCTGGATTGTGTGGTGTCTCAGAGACCACTATGTGGCACTCTCGTCAGGCTACCTTGAACACTTTAATGCATGTCTCCCTATTCACGAAGGATGATGATAGGGCTAAGACGGCCACTGCACAGTGTTGTTTCTGATAGAAATATTTTAGGCATATTCATTCCATTGTCAC
>NW_023199825.1:0-3967 GCF_002007445.2 Ailuropoda melanoleuca
TCATCAACATTTGTAGTTTTCAGCACTAAAATCTTAGATTTATCCCGAAGACATTCATGGCTTTTAATGCTGTTATAAGAGTACTGATGATGTAATTCCAATTTCCAATGCTTCGTTGCTAATACACAGATTATGATCGATCCTTGCATGTTGACCTTGCATTCTGCTACCTTGCTAAGCTAATTTATTAGTTCTGGAATATTTTTTGCCTTTTGGGATTTTCTGCATGAATAATCATGTCATCTCTGTATAAAGAGAGCTTTATTATTTCCCTTCCACTTTTTATGACTTGTTTCTTTGTTTTCCTTGCCTCATTTCACTGGCTGGATGTCCAGTATGATGTTGAATTGGAGAGATAACAAAGGGCATCCTGGCCTTCTGCTGACCTTAGGGGAAAGTCTCCACCCTTATGTTTCCTGTATTCGTACTGATTTTCTGTCTATGTATTTTACTGAATAGTAATAAAGGAGGTTAAAATCTCCAAGTATACTTTTGGATTTATCTAGCCTTTTGATTTGTTTAGCTCTTGCTTCATGTATTTTGAAGAAGTTTTAGGCGTACTGATTTTAGGATTGTTATGTCTTCCTGGTAAATTGACATATTTATCCTTCTGTAATGTCTGTCTTTATCTTTTTATTTTAATATCTATTTATTTGTTCGAGAGAGAGAGACAGAGCATGAGCAAGAGGGACAGAGGGAGAGAGACTCTCAAGCAGATGTCGTGCTGAGCGCAGAGCCTGATGGGGGCTCCATCTCCAGACCCTGAGGTCATGACTTGAACCAAAAATAAGAGTCAGTTGCTCAACCCACTGAGCCACCCAGGCGCCCCTTTCTTTGATAATATTCCTTGTTTGTAACCTGTTTTCTACTATGTAGTGATTCAGCTTTCCTTTCATTAGTGTTTTCATGGAATTACTTTATGCATCCTTTTACTTCTAACCCATCTATGTTGTGGTGGTAGACAGAATTCTTAGATGGGCCCCAAGCTCCCCTGGTCCTGGTGTACGTGCCCTGGACTATCCCCTCCCCATAAGCATGGGCAGACCTGTGAGTAGGATGGAAGCCACTTCCCATGGCAAAGGTGAAGGGACTCTGCCATGGAATTAAGGTCCCTGATCTGCTGGTTTTATGTTAGTCAAAGGGGGATTATACCAGGTGGGCCTGACCTAATCAAGAAAGTTTGAAAAGCAAGAGATTCTCCTGCTGGCTTTGAAGAAAGCAAATATTCCTTATTGTGAATCTCCCGTCAAGAAGGGCAGCCTCTGGGGCGCCTGGGTGGCACAGTGGTTGAGCATCTGCCGTTGGCTCAGGGCGTGATCCCGGCGTTGTGGGATCGAGCCCCACATCAGGCTCCTCCGCTATGAGCCTGCTTCTTCCTCTCCCACTCCCCCTACTTGTGTTCCCTCTCTCGCTGGCTGTCTCTATCTCTGTCATATAAAATAAATAAAATCTTAAAAAAAAAAAGTAGGGCAGCCTCTGGACCCTCCAGGAGGACCTCAGTCCTACAACCACAAGCAGCTCAATTCTGCCCACAACTTGAATGGATTTGGAAAAGGATCCTGAACTCCAGATGAGATCTGCTGCATGGCTGACACCTTGACTGAAGCTTTGTGGACACTGAGTAGAGGATGCAGTTAGGCTGTGCCTGGACCCCTGACCCACAGGAACTGTGAGCTCATAAGCATGTGCTCTTTTATGTTGCCACATTGGGAGTAATTTGGGAGGCACTAAGAGAAAACGAATACACTGGTTATATTTATAGTGAGTTTCTTTTAAATAACGTATAGTTGGTCTTGCATTTTAATCCAATCTGACAGTCCCTACTTTTTCAGGGGTATTCAGACCATTTATCACAGTCTTTGTGTCAGTAACATTAGGCCACATCACATCTGGTTTCAGGAAGTTACACTAGTATACATACAATTTCTCCCTCCTGTGTGTCATCATATTTTATATGTTTGACTTTTACATATGTCATAAGTTCCTCAAAACACTGTGACCATTTTTGTTTTAGAGCATTATCTTTTAGAGCTATAAAATGTTAAAAAATGGACTTTCTATTTTTCTTCTTTTTTGTCAATTTTGGAGCTTTTTATTTCTTTTGGTAACAACAAATTTCTGTCTGGTATCACATTCACTCCTTTGGCCTGAAGACCTTCTTCCAATATTTGTTGTCATGCAGGTGGGCTGACAGGGAATCAGCTCGGCTCCTGTGAGACAGCCTTTAGCTCACCTTCATATCTGAAGGCTATTTTTATTGCTTCTAGAAATCTGGGCTGACACTGTTGTTCTTTCGGTGATATACCGATATCGCTCATTGTCTTCTGCCCTGCACACTCTGACAAGAAATCATCTGTAATCACAATCTTTATTCCTTTAATATAATCTCTCTCCCCCCTACCCCCTGATTTATTTTTAAGTTTTTCTCTTTATCTTCAAGTTTTAAAAGATAAAAGTGTGAAGTGCCTAGATTTTTATTTGTTTGTTTCTGTATTTATCCTGCCTGAGCCTCTCTAGGATTCTTGAATCTGTGTCTTCATATCTTTCATTGTTTTAGAACAGTCTCAACCCTTATGTCCTTAAATATTTCATCTGCCCATTCTCTCTCTTTTTCTTCTGGTATTTTTGATACCTGTTACCTGTTTGAATTCTTCGCTGCTCTTAGACTCTATGCTGTTTTTCTTTTTCTCACTCATGTTTAACTTTTGTTTTTGTTTGGAGAGTTTGTATTCTCTTATCTTCAAATTCACTGACTCCTTCATCAACGTGCCTTCAAAGGACCACTTCATCTGTGATAGTCCTTTTTATTTCCACCACTTATATGTATTTTTTAAAGATTTTATTTATTTATTTGACAGAGAGAGAGACAGCCAGCGAGAGAGGGAACACAAGCAGGAGGAGTGGGAGAGGAAGAAGCAGGCTCCCAGCAGAGGAACCCAATGTGGGTCTCGATCTCAGGACCCTGGGATCACGCTCTGAGCCGAAGGCAGATGCTTAATGACTGAGCCACCCAGGCACCCCACCACCACTTATATTTGATTCTTATGGTTTTCCTTTGTCTGTTGAAATTTCCCCATCTTTTATTACATGTTGTCCAGTTTTTCTTCAATCTTCATTGTAATTGTAAAATCCCTGTCCAGGTTTGGGATTGTTTCTGCATCTGTTGTGTTGACTGTTTTTCATTATTTTTTCCTGCTTTATGAAAAAAAGTTTCATAATTTTTTTTACATTGTAGACATCATATGTAGAAGGAAAGTAGGAAATGAAATAAATAATATTTATTCCTGGATACAGAACCCCTTCTCTTCTGTCAGGCTGTTAGTGTGAGGTTTGAGTCAGCCCAGCAGGAGTTGGACTGTGTTGGGGCTGTGGCTGTAATGACCGTGGGAGTAACTTGGGCCCTGTGTTTCTCCAGAGTTGCCTTGAGCTTAGGATGGGCCCTCAAATTCCAGATGGTTTACTCAGTGTTCTCGTCCTGTCCACCTTCAGCTTCTAGTCATCTCTACACAACTCTGCCTCCCAGGGTCCCTCCAGGCCCGTCGTGGATGGGTAGTGCTTATTACTCAGTGCTCGTGTGGCAGGTAGTGGCATGAGCATGGTGGTGGCAAGGCTGTGTCACCTCTTGTTCCGATCCAGCTTCCGTCTTAGGTGTGGCTTGTGTACCTGAGCTAGGGGACGTGGACTTTCCCAGTAGGTCTTCCTATATTTGGGTTCTCTAGAGAAACAGAACCAGTAGGAAAGATATACATATGTATCTTTTCACATTTGCACCTTGTAACTCCCTAGCAACTCATTCTATTCTACTTTATATTACTGGTAGTTCCCAGCTCTGTACACACATCACGTGCAGTGTTTACTATCACGAATAAGAAATGTACCTATGAGTGTGAAATAGATTTGTTTTTGAAATTTATTTATTTGTAAGTATCTATCATTATGAAAAGATTCCTCTTTGAATTTTTTTTTT
>NW_023199825.1:9879-14959 GCF_002007445.2 Ailuropoda melanoleuca
AGGTGGCTACCGCTTCCCGGCGCCCTGACACGGCGGCTCCCTCCCCCTTCTGTTTAGCTTCCGATATCTGTGCGCGGTTTCACGGCTCCCCGCTTCGTACCTCGATACTCAGCGCTGGAGATGTTCATTTGTAGAGATCCAGATGTATCTTCCTGCGTCTCAGGCTGATTCCGTGGATATTCCTGCTGATCTGGTACCTATCCCAGCTCAACTCAGGGGACCGGCTGAAAAAGGGGTCCCCTACTCCTCCGCCATCTTAACCTCCCCCTCCTCCGCCATCTTAACCTCCCCCAAGATTCTCCTCTTTGAATTTTTGATTCTGTATCACAGTCTTATGGAATTTAACTTATGAAGTGCTCTCATCATATTATTTCATCATACATGAAAACTATAAAGATTAATATTAATATCAACATTTCAAGAAAAAAACTGAATGCCCTTGGGCCTCATGTCCTGGAGCAAGTACATAGGGGACAGTTCTGAAACACAAGTCCCCAGGCCATGTCGCACATCCTGCTCTCTCCACTACTTTTACCACACCCTTGAGATGCCCCAAATGGCATTTTACCCATGATGTTGAAGCCTTCCTTGACTTCAAGCATACATTTGCATATGAGAATTTAAAAGTCACAATCCTTCTTTTTATTTTACAATCATATTTCCATATGCGAACAAGACATAAACTGTAGGTAACGAATGACATGTGGACCCATGTAGGTGAGAGAGTAGAAAAATGAAAGAGAAACAGGTTAAAATCAGCTGCACTGGTAAGCAGCTTTGAAGTGAAGGCCAAGCTGGGGCCATGGGCCATCCCCTGAAGCCCGGCCCCTTCCCTGCTGTCCCTTGGGTTGCCGAGTTGCTCTCGTTCGACTTGTTAGATTTTATTCCACCCCTTAGCTCAGAGCCTCTGTGTGAACCTGGCAGGGCTGCTGAGGATGCTACAGAGGGGAATCGATGATAGGCTTTTTCCCAGCCATGTGTCATAGAGCCCAGCTTACTGTCACCAGGGCCCTCAGGCCCCATGACCGCAGCTCACCCTAACCTCGAAGTCCATCCTGCCACCCCATTAAGAGATGGCATCTATGCAGAGGTGTGTAGGCCCCTCCTTCTCCAGGTGGAGCTGGTAGGGCTCTAGGGCCCCTTTCACAAACACCTTCTTCCTCCACACCTGGAACCTGGGCCAGGAGAGTTGGTGCGTCCTCTGGCATCCACTCCTTTTGACTAGAGCCAAGATTTAAAGAGAAGGACTGACTTCCTTTAAAGTGTTTGTCACATTCTGATATAGAAATAAGGAAATCCTATCAGTTGGTGAGACAACCTGAGGATGGCATCTGACTTTCTAACCATGTGGTGTTCAGGCACTTCTGTGGGCTGGTCCACCCCCATGAAGCTCCACAGGACCCACATCTCCTCCTCATTTCAGGTGCTCTGAGGAGTTCTGCTGGTGCACCTGTGGCTCCCTCTCTTCTCCATTGTCTGAGAAGAGCTCGATTTTTTCTTTTTTTTTTTTTGCATAAAAATCCAGATCAATAACCACACTGAAGACATTACCTAAATTTCTACTTCACTTTGTTAATACATGAACCATAATCAGTGCTAAAAAATTAGGAAAATATAATTTTTACTCTATTTTTTAAACTTTTTAAAATTTAAATTTAGTTTTAAATTCCACTATAGTTAGCAGAACAATGCTGCACTATTCCCACCTGTGTGAAGGGTGAGCCTCTGTGTGTGTTTTAATACTAAACAGGACTGGGGCCAAAGATAAAATCTGGCCAAGCCCGTTTCAATATTAAGCAAATCTGATGCACATGAATTACAGACGACTGATGTGTGAGCGTGTCTGTGTGTGGTTGCTTCACATGGATTCATCCCTTTCTAGAGTAAATGAACCATGCGCTCACTTACCAACTTCTGAGGATAAAATGACACAACAGAATTAAAGGCATGGGCTCTCAGGAACTTCACAGCTTATTTATTATTGCTGTGTTAGTATACTGAGTAGAAATTTTATTGTTGTTTTAATTATATTCAGTAGAAATAGCAGTATTATAAAGAAGAAAAGGCGTTTCCAGGAGCATAAAACTGGCTTTAGAGGTTTGCAAATGAGAGGAATTTTATGTTTACAAGCTTTCAAAAGGATTTCGTGCTACATTTCAAAACCGTCAGTAACTTTTAAAATAATATGGTTCATTGAGAGATTTAAGATTTAAACCCTTCACAGAATAGCTAACATTTACTGATGTCAGGCACTGCGTTTTCCGGGGACGGCACTTGGATTCATCCCATATCTGGCCGTGAATAAATAATCGCTGACCTGTAACTATAATGTAGGGGTCTTGCCTTGCAGCCCAGTGATCTTTCTCAAAATGATCATCAGTATTTTAGCTATCATTAACAGGAAGCTACAGAACAAACAGCATACACTAAAAAGAAAGCAGCAAAATGAGACGCACATTCTATACAATACACAAAATAACAGAATTAGCAATTTGACAAACAATTGAATAAAAAGTAAAATAAAGACTGGTGTTTTGTAGAGCTTGTTTCAGGTAATTGGCTTTGGCCCTGGCGGAGTAACGTCTCTGATTTTCCATGTACTTCCTAAGAGCTCTTTTGAAATCCTTGAAACTTTCCTCCTCGCACACAGGTCCATACTCTGACGCTGTTACTAGGCTGTAGAGCCCATTGGTGTAGTGGTCACCGCTTCTCTCCAACACCAGGTCTTCCATCAGGTCCACTAGCTCCTTCACTTGGCCATCCCGATCGCTCCCTGTAGCACGGTTGTCAAAGGCACACACTCGCCCCCCACATGCTGCCACCAGCTTGCATAGGGCTGTGTTATCTGTGTCCTGGATGTAACCCGTCAAGGATTCTCCCTCGAGGTCTTCCTTGTGGGTGAAGAGGACAATTGTGTGACTCATGGCACCTTCTCCAAAGATCTCCTTCATCCTCTGCACAGCCTGCTCATCCTGGGTGGTGAATCGGCCCAGCTGGGTCACCAGGAGCAGCACGTGGGGTCCTGGGGCAGAGAGTAAGTAGCACCTCTGCACCTCTTTGCACAGGGAATCGGAATGGTCCTCCCCAGAAAACATATCCGGTGTGTCAATAATGACTATCTCTCTCTCTCCCCAGCTTCCCTGACTTTCACTGCAAGTCTTAGTAAACGGCTGGGCAGTCAGCTGTGACCCAAATGCTTTCTTCCCAAGGATGCTGTTCCCAGTGGCACTTTTGCCGGTTCCTGATTTGCCCACCAGAATGATTCTCAGCTCTGATCCTCTGGCACATTTGTTCTTCATATACGGTCCTGTAAGAACAAGTTTCCTGTGTTATGACTATACTGCTTATACCAGTGGAATAGTTTTAACAACAAGAGATATTCCCACATTATGAGCAAAGACAGTCTCCCAATATATTGGTTTTAAACTAGAAGCTAACTCCATTATCAAATCAAATCAACAGTGATTTTTAAAACATCTCAATTTCTCAGGGCGCCTGAGTGGCTCAGCTGTTTGAGAGGCCGGCTCTAGATTGTGGCTCAGGTCATGGTCTCAGGGTCCTGGAATGGAGCCGCGCATAGGGTTCTGTGCTCAGTGGGGAGTCTGCTCCAGGATTCTCTCTCTCCCTCTCCCTCTGCGCCTCACCCTGCTCCCTTGCACATGTGCGCTCTCTCTCTCTCTGAAATCACTAAATACATGTTTATAAAATCTTAGTTTCTCTTGAGCTACAGAATGCTGCCATATTGGGTCCTAGGAAACCATACTTGGGGGACGATATGGATTTAGAAACATATCTTGTCATGCAAGGCTTGCCTGAATCACCCAGTTCTGACTGTCTAAAAGACAAATTTTCTGAGGATCAGAGATGTGTAGCCATCTCCAGGTGGATTAAGTAACTTGACTCTGTTCTAAGGCCAGAGATGGCTCCCCTGACCTTGCTGGGTTGGGGTGTGGTCTTGACCGCCAGTGAAAAGGCTGGACTGGGGAAATGCTGGAATAAGCAGAGTAAAATTCTTCTTTCTAATGAAGAAACATCTGATAGCTTATACTTTGCTTGGAGAGGGTAGCAGGATTTTTATATAAAATGGCACACAATATGGTAAAATTATCACACACACAAGAAGTCACTTACCAGTGTGACTGCATTCATGTCGGTCCATTGCTGTTCCTGAGGAGCAGAGAGACCAGAGACCAATTATATATATAATATACATATTCCTGAGCCAGACTGGGACTTAACAGTTATTTCTCCATAAAGGATTTTGAAATAACTTATCATGGCTTCTGTGCCCCCCTGCTTTTCTTTCCTGTCCAGCTCTAAATATATATAATATTATATACCATATGATTGAGATATATATATATGTTTTTAGTTCTGAATCATAAAACACCCGTATATCCTAGAATGCTGTCACATCCATGACTTGTTTGTTTCCACATAACTGATGGGGGAAAGAATTATTCTGTCTTACAGAGACTTAGACATTTGCCCAGAGTCACCCAGTAAGTTAGTGAGTAGAGAAGATGTAGATTTCATTTGTAAGCCCCACCTGCCCCTGGTCTCCATGTTCACCTCTTCTCTATCTCCTTATTCCCTCCTTCTGTAGCCTCCCAGCCTCTGTCTTGCTCTCCTTGGCCTCACCAATTCCTTCTCTCACCTTCTTTTCTGGGTCTGCCTTCCCCAATGCGAGGTTCAGTCTTCTCTTTCTTCTGTCCTCCTTTCCTCGCCTGGCTCCCTCCTCTCCTGTCCTCTCCCCTCTCTCTAAATCTCCCCCTTCATTTGGAATTCTTGTGAGAGACTCAGAGAATTAAGTACACTGTCCTTGAAGCCTGAGCTACGTTTCATTCAATCCATCAATTACTTGAATTTTCCTCGTTCCTCAACAGCCAGCTTGAAGAAGCCCTGGGACCCATTCCCTTTTCCCTGTGCAGTGAGAAGCATCGGTTTGTTTTCATCAGATGATTTTTCTCTCTTGCTTCAGTCTGGCCCTGTACTCCAATGCGAAAAGCCACAGAAGACTCACGAGCACATGTGAATGCCCACGTTCTGCCCAGTTAACACTCTTTATTGGCTTCGTGCT
>NW_023199826.1:0-1837 GCF_002007445.2 Ailuropoda melanoleuca
GCCTCTAGCCAGACTTCGCGGAAAGGAGCTTTTGGACACTCGTTCCCCCACGCGCCGGACGTCATGGCAAACCGAGGCCCTGCTTACGGACTGAGCCGGGAGGTTCAGCAGAAGATCGACCGGCAGTACGATCCTGATCTGGAGCAGATCCTCACCCAGTGGATCGGGGCCCAGTGTGGGCCAGACATCGGTCAGCCGCAGCCAGGGAAAGAGAACTTCCAGAAGTGGTTGAAAGACGGCACGGTGCTCTGTAAGCTGATCAACAGCCTTTATCCAAAGGGCCAGAGTCCTGTGGCCAAGATCCAGGTATCCACCATGGCCTTCAAACAGATGGAGCAGATCTCTCAGTTCCTGCAGGCAGCTGAGCACTACGGCATCCTGGCCGCGGATATTTTCCAGACGGTGGATCTGTGGGAAGGGAAGAACATGGCTTGCGTACAGAGGACCCTGATGAACCTGGGTGGCCTGGCGTTCTCCAAAGAGGACGGCCTCTTTGCAGGGGACCCCAGCTGGTTTCCGAAGAAATCCCAGGAGAATCGCCGGGCCTTCTCGGACGACAAGCTCAAAGAAGGGCNTGAGCCGGGAGGTTCAGCAGAAGATCGACCGGCAGTACGATCCTGATCTGGAGCAGATCCTCACCCAGTGGATCGGGGCCCAGTGTGGGCCAGACATCGGTCAGCCGCAGCCAGGGAAAGAGAACTTCCAGAAGTGGTTGAAAGACGGCACGGTGCTCTGTAAGCTGATCAACAGCCTTTATCCAAAGGGCCAGAGTCCTGTGGCCAAGATCCAGGTATCCACCATGGCCTTCAAACAGATGGAGCAGATCTCTCAGTTCCTGCAGGCAGCTGAGCACTACGGCATCCTGGCCGCGGATATTTTCCAGACGGTGGATCTGTGGGAAGGGAAGAACATGGCTTGCGTACAGAGGACCCTGATGAACCTGGGTGGCCTGGCGTTCTCCAAAGAGGACGGCCTCTTTGCAGGGGACCCCAGCTGGTTTCCGAAGAAATCCCAGGAGAATCGCCGGGCCTTCTCGGACGACAAGCTCAAAGAAGGGCAGAGCGTCATTGGGCTGCAGATGGGCACCAATCGAGGGGCTTCCCAGAAGGGCATGACCGGCTACGGGATGCCCCGCCAGATCCTTTGAGCTGGGCTGCCTTTTCGCCTCCCCTTGCCTCCCCCAACATCTCTCCCAGTCGCTCTTCCAGGGATGTAAATTCTTGGCGTTCTTGATCTCTCTTTTAAAAAAGTTTTATTAGAAGGGTTTCGCCCTTTTCACAACACAGGGCTCTTCCTCCCACCCCCGTCTCACCATGGATCCTCAAAAAGATCTTACATTTCCACTTTCCCCCCTTTCACGGTTTCCACCCACATCTTTGTGGAGTTGAGTCCATCAAATCAGCATATTAATAAGAGACCAAAACCACTGGGGGTGTTTACCCACCCTGCCTGCTCTGTCAGGGAGTTCGTGCCAAAAATACTGAGTCTCGTGGCCCTAAATCTTTTTAAAGTAGCATTTAAAAACGTTCTGCTTTCTGGCCTTGAAAAAGTCCGTCCCCACGTTTTAAGGCAGCTTTTCTGGACCAAAAAAAAATTTTTTTTGTCTCTTTCTGGACCAACTTTCTCTTTAGGGCATTGTCTAAAAGTCTCGTGAGGTTGTAAGGTCGATTTGCTTTTCCACGCAAGTGCACCTCACACGCTCATCTCTCCTCCTGCATTTCTTGGTTTCTGGCTAATTGTTTGTACAAATGCACTTGCTCATTCACTCCCACCCAGCTTTAAAAGGGTAGGGAAATGCAGCAGGAAGATGGAAATCTCTCCTGTCCCAACCACGTCT
>NW_023199827.1:0-601 GCF_002007445.2 Ailuropoda melanoleuca
TGACTGGGGTCTGCATAAGAAGAGGGAAATTTAGACACAGTCACACACAGGGAGGGCGCCCTGTGACAACCATGGAGGCCGGGAGTGTTGCTATGCAACGGCAAACCAAGGAGCGCCAATGAGCACTGGTGACAGAGAAGCTACTAGAAAGGCCTGGAACAGATTCTCCCTTGAGCATTCCTGCCGACACCTTGCTTCCGGACTTCTGGCCTCCAGAACTGTGAGAGGGTAGGTTTGTGGAGTTTTAAGCCCCCCAGGTGAGGTGGCGGGTCATGGCAGCCAGAGGGAACCACTGTAACCACCCCCAGTACTTCCTGAAGACCAGCGGGTCTGGGCCTCGGCCTCAGCATCGCACGGAGGTGCGGTGCCCAACCGGAGCCAAAATTCAAAGCTCGAACTTTCTTGGTCCAAAGATGCGNGGTCCAAAGATGCGGTGAGGACCTTCAGCAGCTTAGGCAAGTCCTCGGGAGCGTGTTCTGGAAGGCGGTGGAGACTGATCCCCTTCTGCCTCAGCAGGTGCCTCGAAGCATCTTCAGGAGCGAGGCTGGGAGAGGGGGTGCAGCCGAGCGGGAGGCTGCCCTGTGCTCCCCTGAAACCCCAA
>NW_023199829.1:0-1070 GCF_002007445.2 Ailuropoda melanoleuca
AGGCTCATAGCAGAGGAGCCTGATGTGGGACTCGATCCCACAATGCCAGGATCACGCCCTGAGCTGAATCAGACGCTTAACCGCCGTGCCACCCAGGTGCCCCATCATCAGTGATTAAATCTTAAAGGAAATGCAAACATTAATTTTCCCCTAATTTTTCAGTGTTGCTTATCATTTGAATTAGAAATATCTTTAAATTTCAATTCTTTAAGCTATTTACTTTTAAAAACATAACTTAATTCCCTTGATTTTTTTTTCCTGAAAGAGAAATACTGATGTACTGAAATTTTGTATGTTTTTTCTTGTCTGTCTCTCTTAGATTACGTCAAATGTGAATGTCTGAAGAATCTCTCAGTGGAGCCATATATGCCTGCAACTGATAAAAGTGGTATAAACTGAAGTTCAGAATTGATAATTATAAGAATATACAGGAGAAATAAAAATAAAGCANAATATACAGGAGAAATAAAAATAAAGCATTTGGGAGTGGATGTGTAGTGTGGTCATAGGGAACTTGATAACAGGACTCACCAGTAAAAGGATAGTCAGAGAAAGAAGGTTTAGTGAAGACACTTGAGAAAGAATGGCCAGAAAAATTGGAGCAAAACCTTGATGGCTCGGAGTTATGAAAAGAAAGAGGACAGCATCACAGTGTAGAAAGACATGCCAATGATATAAAATCTTCAGAGAGATTAAATAATAATTAAAATGTATCCATTTGATTGAGCAATCAGTAGGTTTATGGGGGTCACACTTATGAGTCATTCAATNAAAGAGGACAGCATCACAGTGTAGAAAGACATGCCAATGATATAAAATCTTCAGAGAGATTAAATAATAATTAAAATGTATCCATTTGATTGAGCAATCAGTAGGTTTATGGGGGTCACACTTATGAGTCATTCAATGGAATGGTAAAAATGGATGCTTAAATGCAGTAAGTGAAGAAAGCTGATGAGGTGATGTACTGATTATATAGTTTGGATAACCTCCAGTGGCAAACTAAATGTAGGCAAGGAAATAGCAAAGTATAGGAGGAAGGAGGGGTATACTCTTGAGGGTTTTTTTTT
>NW_023199830.1:0-1068 GCF_002007445.2 Ailuropoda melanoleuca
CTCAGCATCTAATTTGAGGTGTTATCCCTTTACTCTCAGTTGAAATCCATAAGACAATTTGCAAGTTTATTAAACTTTTCATATGCTTTCCCCATCTTCCCCCCCCCCACCCCGCAATCTGGGGCAGAGGTATTCTATTTCCATTCTTAGAACATAAAGCCATTTATACTATTCTTTCTTCCTAAGAACCATCATTTAGTCTTAATTCTGCAGGGAACTATATCCCCGGTGCTCACCACCAGTCATACATGATACCTCTCTGGTCACTTTGGTTTTTTGAAACCCATTCTCTAGCAGATTCCTCAGGAAGGACTCATGGGACAATATTGCCTGAGTTTCTGTGCCTTTATAGTGGACTGTCGATTTGCTAGAAAATTCTTGTCTCACAGTTTCTTTCCTTGAGTAAATATGTGGTTTCAATGTCCTCTGGCAAAAAACGTTGTGTCCAAAGTCTGATGGCAATCTGACTTTCTTTCCCTTATAAGTGACTTGATCTTTCTGGCAATTTTTTTCTTTTTCTTTGAAGTCCACTAGTTTTACTAGAATAGTGGCTATTGTAGGTTGATTTTCCCAGGTACGAATGTACCTTTCACTGTGAAGTTTCAAGTCAGTTCTATTCAGAAAAGAAAATTTAGTTTAAATGTTTTTGTATTTGTTTTATTCTGTTGCTTTGGTTTTCATTTTCAGGGTTTCTATTCCACATGCTTTGGGTCATGTTCTCCATGCGTGTGTGCATGTGCATGTGCACGTGTGCGTGTACCATTTTCTCTAGAATCACTTTTCACTTTCTTTCCTCTTTTATTTAAAAGTTTTTTATCCTTTGCAACTGGTGTTCCTTCATATTTAGATTCTGTGGTGGTTTTANCAGATTCTGTGGTGGTTTTAAAACATGGCCACAAAGAGACACGAGAAACAGTTTCAGGAGAGGGAATTATTCTATATCCTGACAGTGCTGCTGGTTACGAGACTGCATATAATTACTTAAGTCATCAAACTGCACAGGGGTGCCTGGGTGGCACAGCGGTTAAGCGTCTGCCTTCGGCTCAGGGCGTGATCCCAGCGTTATGG
>NW_023199831.1:0-1068 GCF_002007445.2 Ailuropoda melanoleuca
ACCGACTGCTTGAGGATTCCGCATTTGCCATCTCCCTAGAGGAATTCCAGCCAACGTAATAAGACATGAAAAAGGAACTAGAGTATAAGTATTAGAAGGAGAAGAGAAAATCGGTATTTGTGGGAGGTTGGTGATCTACCTCAGTGTTTGTCACCCAGGGGTTGACAAGGGACATCTGGCCGTGTCTGGAGACATCTTTCTCACGCTGAGGGAGAGAGGGCTGCCTGCCACTGGCACGTCATGCATGAAGGGCAGGATGGCTGCTGCACTCCTACAGAGCACAGGATGGGCCCCAGAGGAGGGGGCTCTCTCCAGTGAGGCGCACCTATCCCTGCAGCCCTGCACAGGACAGACTCCTGGGCCCCAGAGGAGGGGGCTCTCTCCAGTGAGGCGCACCTATCCCTGCAGCCCTGATTTGTGAGGAGGTTTTAGTTAGTGCATGAGAGTCTTGGTGAGACAGGTTTCCTCTCCGCAGTCAGAGGGAGCGCCCCTACAAGGGCTGCATCTCTGAAGGCTCCTGGGAAGGGCCACCAGAGCCAGGACGCGGGGCTGTGCCAGTCGGCTACCCTGGGGTCTGAGAGGCTTGACCCAACTTCCAGGGGCTGACGGTGCCTGTAGTGAGCGAGGTGTGTGTGCATGGGCTGACGCGGACTGTCCAGCTTCTTCTAGAGCGCCCTCGGGTGGCCGCGTGGGCGTTACCACACGCTGACAGCATGTCTCCTCCTATTTTTGTCCAGACACCAGTTCTAGAGTTTCAGAGCCGCTTCGCAGCACCTTTCCTGACATGCATTCAGACTCAGCCAGCAAAGACCTGCCCGGACGCATTCTATTGGATATAGACAATGATACAGAAAGCACCGCCCTGTGAAGAAAGCATCGCCCCTGGCCCCACCCCCTCCCTCCTTGGAGAGCGGAACTGGGGCAGGTGCACGCTTCTCTCTGCAGACGGAACAGTGAAGAGCTTTCAGTGAAGGGGAAAGAAGGCCTGGCATGCAGATCTTCGCCTTCCCGCAGCCCCAGGAGAAGGTGGAGGCTGACACTTTAAGCTGAATGACCTGTGTCTTGAAG
>NW_023199832.1:0-653 GCF_002007445.2 Ailuropoda melanoleuca
CGCTCGCCCCGCGCGGACGCGGACGCACCGCAGCCCACCGGGCGCCCGCGCCCCCGCACCCCCGGTGAGCCCAGTCCCCGGTGCGAACCAAACAAACAACGCGTCCCCCGCCGCCCTCCTTCCTCTCCCCGCTGACCGCTTGGCCTCCAGCCACCTCGGCCGTTCACGCTCCGAACCGCGGATCTCTGCGGGGGCAGAGCGCACCCGAGCCACCTCGGGGGCCACCTGGTGACGCCCCCCCCCCGCGGCCCTGCCCCCGGCGGGTCGGGGGTGGGGGAACCGAGTTGCCTCAGGGGGTTAAAGTCGCTATTATGCAGTCGCCGCCGCCGGCCCGGCCAGCTAGGCAAGGTGGGGTCCCCTCCTCGCCGCGCCTCCCCGCGCTCGCCCCGGCCCCGCTCCCTTTCTTCTCCTCCTCGCGCACTTGGGAGCNCCTCCCCGCGCTCGCCCCGGCCCCGCTCCCTTTCTTCTCCTCCTCGCGCACTTGGGAGCCGCCGGGGAGCCCCGAGAACCCCCGGCTCCGGGCTCGCAACTCCGCGCCCGCGACCGGCACGGGTTGGGGTCCGGACGCCCCCAGCGCCGCGTGTTCGCGCCGCCCCCGCCCCACGCGGCGCCCCGCGCACTTTCCCCGCCGCCGACCCACCTCGCCCGGTGGC
>NW_023199833.1:0-649 GCF_002007445.2 Ailuropoda melanoleuca
TAATGACCCTCATTCCAAATAAGGTCATGTTTTGACCCTCATTCCAAATAAGGCCAGGGCTAGGACCTCAATTTAGCTTTTTTGGGGAGAAACACAATTCAAACCATAACAAGAACCATGGTACAAGATACCTGGACCAAACCTGCTATGGAGAAGACAGCCACCGGCCTTTGAATAGGCTGAGCAAGCTTGAATAATGACTGTTTTCAGCATCGACCTACCAAAGGCCAGAAGCCCTCCTCAAGTTTTTTAAGCTGTGTAAGCATTAAGAAACCTTTACACAACCTCAAGACGGTAAGGAAGCCTCCCTCTCTCCACCTCCAGCATGCCAAATAATAATTACTGTGCTTGCATTTCCTGGGGGGGGTAGATTGGCTGATTCTGCTCCAGAGTGTATGGGAATGTCTTCATATGACTACACTTGACATCATGGTTCCTACTCCCTGGACCATCCCCACCTCCAGCCATTTCTTACTGTTTTTTCTCTCTAAGTGCCTCATTCTTTCATTTACTTTCCACAGTTGCTAGTGTACTACTTTTAGAATACTCTTTTATGTTCCATCTGGAACTTTTNCTGGAACTTTTGCAGACTGTATACATGTAGGCAAAAAACTAAGGTCGCTTCCTAGTCAAAAGTGCCGTCTACTCC
>NW_023199834.1:0-766 GCF_002007445.2 Ailuropoda melanoleuca
TAAGAAGTATCATATAAAACTAAAGTAAAATACAGGCATAACTATAAGAGAATGCTCTCTGGGAAGTAGCACAAAGGAAAGATCCAAAGCCAAGTGAGCAGCAAATTCAACAAAGGAATTTGAAGCCTTTGATCCCCTGGGGGTAACCATAGCAACAATAAACCTCAAAACCAACCCAAGTCCATAATAGGCAAAAACA
Source organism: Ailuropoda melanoleuca (assembly GCF_002007445.2). Lineage (NCBI taxonomy): Eukaryota > Metazoa > Chordata > Mammalia > Carnivora > Ursidae > Ailuropoda > Ailuropoda melanoleuca. The sequence goes on from NW_023199834.1 coordinate 200, forward strand.
AAACCCTATACTAAAGGCCTAGTAGAGGGGTGCCTGGGTGGCTCAGTCAGTTGAGCATCTGTCTTTAGCTCAGGTCATGATCCAGGGTCCTGGGATCGAGCCCCAAGCTGGGGCCTCTGCTCAGCGGGGAGCCTGCTTCTCTCTCTCTCCCTCTGCCGCTCTGCCTACTTGTATACTCNTACTCAATCTCTCCCTCTGTCAATTAAGTAAATAAAGTCTTAAAAAAAAATAAAATCCTAGTAGAGAGAAAGATGCAGTCATCTCTAAGTATAATCCTCAATATCTACTGTCCTAAATAACATGTACAGCTTCCAATAATAGCAAATAAAACTTTGAGACATAAAAAAAGCACAATCTAAAAGGACAAAGCAATCATCAGGACTAGTTTCAAATATAATACTAATGTTGGAACTATGAGACAAAGATACGAAATAAAGGTACATGCATTAAAGCTCTGATGGACAAGGTAAGCAATATGATAGAACAGACAGGTAACTTCAGCAGGTTGAAGGAAGCTACAAGAAAAATTAACTGGAAGTGTTAGAAATCAAGAACACAGTAACAGAG
>NW_023199835.1:0-630 GCF_002007445.2 Ailuropoda melanoleuca
AGGCAGGAATGGCTGAGGTCTAGAGGCGTATGCTCTTTAGACAAACTGAACTCCTCTCCAGATGGCCCATAGGGCCTCAGACCCCCACATCCACAACCGAGGGGAAACCCTAACTTTCCTACCACCCCCAAGGCTCCCACTCCCGCGTCTCCACCTCAGTGGGAAAGGCACCCATACCCATCCAGGCCAGGAGCCCGGACATCCCTCCACTCCAACCTCTTTCTCCCTCGCCTCCCTCCCAGTCAGTCCCTTGTCCTGTCAATTTATTTTTCCTAAACAGTGCTCAAGTGTGCCCACTCCCTTAAGGCAGCGTTCTTCATCCCTTGGCTGCATGCATGGAATACCTCCTCGCCGGGCTCCCTGCCTCCAGGGTCACTCCACCACCAGCCATTCCCAATTTGCCGACACTGTGCGGTCTTTCTAAACGCCAGCCAGACTGTTTCAAACCTNACCAGCCAGACTGTTTCAAACCTGGGAGTCTTGCCCACAGGAGAGGGCCTGTGCTCCTTAACCTGACTTTTGAGGTCTGGCCCTGGTTTGGCCCTAGCTCCTTCTCAAGCCCAGCTCTTGCTGCTTTTCTCTGTTGGGGAAAAGCATCGCTTGGCTCATGGCTTCCCATTCTGGGTTCAC
>NW_023199836.1:0-4475 GCF_002007445.2 Ailuropoda melanoleuca
CCATGGGGGTAGTGAAAGAGATTAGATCAGGAAAAAATGGTTTTGAATTCTGATTCCACTACAGATAGATGTCACTTATTCTCTTGGTTCCTGATTTTCCTTATTTATAAAATAAAAATGATAATAACCCCTCCTCTGCAAAGTTGCTTGAAGAATCAAAAGCACGCGAATGTCCTTTAAGTTTTAGCAAGCTATAAGAAGTTAGTGGTTTCTGCTATTTCTGTAACAGAGAAGATAACTCAAAAATGATCATCTTTCCCCCAACAATGACAAATGAAAGATCCTTAATGAAGCCAAATTGCACAGTCGCAAGTGTTACCAAATATATCAGTGGTGTGGTAACAGCAATCAAAAAAATCTTAAGGTGGTCGAGGTAATTTTTACAAAGGGACATGTGAGAAAATATTGTGAAAACATCTTTGCTGGTAACAAGATGCCAAATAGGTTTTAAGGCCATTTTCAGGCCCAAAGTCAAGTGAGAATTAAAGGAAAAGGAAACCATAAGAGAGCAATTCTTAGGGCATCTGAATAGACTAATATTCAAAATGGTTGAGGATTCTTACTTGCTTAAGAGAAAATTATTTCCTACTGAAACTAAGCTAACTGAACTAAGAGTTTCAAATGTTGACAGCTAAAAGAAAAAAAAAAAGTCCTTCTTTCTCTAACCTTCCAGAAGCTAGCAAGGAGAATTTGCATCCCTTAACCACTTGGTTTAAACCATGGGTGGGAGAAGAGGGACTCCTGGGTGACTCAGTGGGAGGCTAAGCCTCTGCCTTAGGCTCAGATCATGATCCCGGGGTCCTGGGGTCCAGCCCCAGTCAGGCAGGGAGTCTGCTTCCCCCTCTCCTTCCCCCTGCTCATTCTCTCTCTCTCTCAAAGAAATAAGTAAATAAATCTTTAAAAATAAATAAAATAAACCACTGGGGACTTAGGCACTGANTTTCAAATGTTGACAGCTAAAAGAAAAAAAAAAATCCTTCTTTCTCTAACCTTCCAGAAGCTAGCAAGGAGAATTTGCATCCCTTAACCACTTGGTTTAAACCATGGGTGGGAGAAGAGGGACTCCTGGGTGACTCAGTGGGAGGCTAAGCCTCTGCCTTAGGCTCAGATCATGATCCCGGGGTCCTGGGGTCCAGCCCCAGTCAGGCAGGGAGTCTGCTTCCCCCTCTCCTTCCCCCTGCTCATTCTCTCTCTCTCTCAAAGAAATAAGTAAATAAATCTTTAAAAATAAATAAAATAAACCACTGGGGACTTAGGCACTGAGAGAATCTGATCATTGCACATGTTGGAAATAAAACAGAGAATTTCAAATTTTAAAAGAAGAATTTTTTTTTTTAAAGCAAAAGTCTACCAAATGATGCTGCTACTCTGAAAATTCAATGTTTTAAATTCTGGTATGCAGCTGAGAGTCCTTAGATCCAAGAGCCAGACTATGTGGAAGCGGGAAANAAGAAGTCAGGAGCTTCCAGGAAAGGAGACTCCTGGAAATGAAAGGGTAGAAATTACTGAAAAGGGAGGAGTCTCTCTTCCCAGAGTTGGCACTTGCTGGTGGTTGGAGTTTGGGTTCTGTTGTCACACTGTCTAGGTTCTTATCCTGGCTTCCATATAAATGGTCTTGGGCAACTTACTCAACATGAATGGAAGTAATAATAACAACACACACCTCTCCCCACCCCCCAGGGTGGCTTGAATACACACCTGAAACAATAAAGTGTTCAAAACAGCACAGGGCACAAAATAAACATATGAAACATCAGGTACTGTTCTCACAACTACCACCATGACAACGACGCTATAATTATCATCCTCACTGTCATCATGAGTAATATTATTTGTCCTGCATGTGGAACTGTCTCTTCAGAGGACTCAGAGCATGGGAAGAAAGCCAAAGCTTTCTGGGGGAAAAAAATATTTTTTGCAGTGTTTTTAAATAGTTAATACTAAAATAAATAAATAAATAAATAAATAAATAAATAGTTAATACTACAAAAGTTCCCAGTGTGAAGAGAGGCTGTATTCCTTAATGAAGGGAATGCACACTTTTGTTCTTATTTTAATTAGTAAACCTGCTTCATTCTGGCTCTGTTCTTATTCAAGAGGAAACATCATTTTCATCGACGGACACCTGGGGCTACCCATAGTTTAGGTATCTTTCAGCCATCAATAAATTAGTTTTTACTGCCTTGTGGCAGTCATTTTAGAGCCACAGATTCAAAGAGAAGGTTCTCTTGTTTAGGAAGCAGAGCGTAATAATGTGTGAGTCAGCTGTCTCATAGCTTGGGCAGGCTTGAGGGTGAAAAGGTGGGAGAAAATTTTACAACTTCTAAGACCCCTTCCAATGCTGAGACTTCATAATTATCTGACAGAGGATAATAATGGCCTAAAATTTGGGGTAAAAGCTATGACAATAGGAAAATATAAGTAATAGCCATTACTGCATCCTTTCTATGGAACTGGTAGATAGCTTGATACCTAATGAACATAGCTCATTTAATTCCTCCAGCAATACTAGAAGATGGGGTTTATCAACCTCATTTTATAGGTGAAGAAAGTGAACCACAATTCAGGGACATCTTGGCAGAGGACCAAACGATGAGCAGAACAAAGGGTCCCAGCCAGGATTCTCAAGGTCAAAGCCCTCACTCGTTCCACATTGTGAAAGATCCATGAGCCCCTCGTCCAAGCCCACCCTGCCCTCTGCCCTGCCCTTTGCCTCAGACAGCCCACTCAAGCCTCACAGCAGCCCCATGAGGTGAGGTATATCATCCATGGGTCACAGGTGAGGGGGCTGAGGCACGCAGAATACCCAGAAAGCGTATTTGGCATTCATTATCAGCAATACAATAAACAATGCCTTACAGCTTTTGATTTTCAGGCCATAAGGAATGTCTTCCCTAAACTGCTGCTTGAACAGGGTCCCTACCACCTTTCAGCCAGCAAACCTTCTGCCTTTGAAGCAAGATCCTATTACTCACCTGCCGGTGAACTTGAGAACTTTCTTTTTTTGGAGCGTCCAGTTCCTTATCTAAAAGCAATGACCTCTAAGAGTCCTCGGGAGGTTTAACTGAGTTAAGTCATGCTAAGGTACTAGAATAATGCCTGGGACAGAATTAGCTCTCAAAATCATTAACTCTTGTTGCTATTGTTGGATCAGAAGATACTAGAATATATTTTCAACATGTGGTCCTTGCACAACTGCCTNGTCATGCTAAGGTACTAGAATAATGCCTGGGACAGAATTAGCTCTCAAAATCATTTACTCTTGTTGCTATTGTTGGATCAGAAGATACTAGAATATATTTTCAACATGTGGTCCTTGCACAACTGCCTCAGAAACCCCTAGGGTAGCACACCTAAGGTATGATGCTATTCAGTGGGTCTAGGGTGGGCCTGAGATTTTACTTCTCTCTCACAGGCTCCCAGGTGAAGCCTGGACTAGATCACACTTCGAGAAGCAATGAACTGGGGTGCTTTGTTAACAGCAGATGCAGGGCCCCTGCCTCCGACTCCAGGAAGGAGGTCCAAGAGACTAAATGTTTAACTTCTTCTCAAAGAGATCCTAAGGCACAGTAAAGCTTGAGAAGGCCATGAGAGAAACTTCAGTTGGTTCTATTAACATTATTTGACNGAGAAGGCCATGAGAGAAACTTCAGTTGGTTCTATTAACATTATTTGACAGTGCAATTCACTGGAGACACAGCCTGATCAAATTCCTGATTCATCATCATGACTTCAGGGTAAAATGCTTCTGATGGTAAAGACACCCTCATCTCTTTCTGTAACAGAGGTAATGAGTCAATTTTCCAAACAGAGTAAGTAGATAATCCTTCTCAATTTACTAACATAATTCACTGAATATTAAGGAGCATTAGAAAAGGCATCCTTTTGGCAAATTTAACTAAGCAGTAGTTTTCTAGCACAAATATTAGGCGCAATAAAGAATTCCATTCAAGGTTGACAGCTGGAGTTAACAGTTTCCATTTTATATAGACGTTCTTTTCTTTTCCTTCAGTATATTTTTGTATATAACACTATGCTTTTTTAAACATTCTTTTGGTTCGATTCTGGATAGTTTAAGCTTAAAAATTCAATTTATGGAAAGGATACGGAGGTAGGAATCCATGCAAGATCTGAGTAATTGGGCTTTGAGAAGGACAGTGACCAGGGTCGCTCATGCAGTGACCAACCATCTTAGTTTATTGAGGACTGCCCCACTTTTAGCACTGAGAGTCCCAAGTTCTGGGGAAATTCCTCCATCCCAGGCAAATGGGGATAGTTTGTCACCCTAGTAGAGACTTTGCAGTAGGCTTTCTATGTAGTAATTCAGTGCAGCAAGTCTGATTCAGCTGCTCCTATTCCTTGTCTTTCTACAAATTAGAATGGCTTGGGTCAGGTGTGTCTGCTCCTGGCCCAGTCAGCTACAGGCAAAGAAAATAATCTGCCACCACCGCCCAACTCCTGTGACATAGAGACCC
>NW_023199837.1:0-2145 GCF_002007445.2 Ailuropoda melanoleuca
TTTGTAGGGGAAGAAAAAGCTTTCCTCAACCCTCTTACCATTCCTGGCTGGGTCTGAAAATTAAACTGACAGGCAGAGTAAGAGGAGAAAAGCACATACATATTACTGAACTTTTATTTTTTTTTGTTTTTTAAAGATTTTATTTATTTATTTGACAGAGATAGCCAGTGAGAGAGGAAACACAAGCAGAGGGAGTGGGAGAGGAAGAAGCAGGCTCTTAGCAGAGGAGCCTGATGTGGGGCTTGATCCCAGAATGCCGGGATCACGCCCTGAGCCGAAGGCAGATGCTTAACGACTATGCCACCCAGGTGCCCCCATATTACTGAACTTTTACATGTACATGGGATCCTTCTACAAAACAATAAAAACACAAAGAAGTGACTGGAACAGGAAGCTTTTATACCTTTTGGGCAAAAACAGTAAATCTGAAGAATTGATAAGACAAAGGGGTTTGAGCTAGAGGTGGTAAATTGTGAAGTAACTTGGAAGATAATTAGTTTAACAAGGTTTGGTTAACCTTCTCAGCTCTAAATTCCCTGTCTGTCGTGATAAGGGTGTCTCCTTTTCTGATAGAAGGTATCTTTCACACAAGAGATTTATCTCCTGCTTTCTGGGAAGAAGAAAGAGAGGAGGAGGTCAAAGTAACCTTCCTGCTTCTGTTGCTTTCTCAAACTTCTACTTAAGATTTTCAGTATACCAGGGGCACCTGGGTGGCTCAGTCGGTTAAGTGTCAGATTCTTGGATTTGGGTCTTGGTCTCAGGGTCTTAGGATGGAGCCCTCTGTCAAGCCCCTTGTTGGGCTTTGTGCTTAGTGGGGAATCTGCTTCTCTCTCTCTCCCTCTGCCCCTCCCCCTGTGCATGTACACTCTGCGTGCTCTCTTTCTCTCTCTCTCTCTCTCAAATAAGTAGTTAAAAAAGATATTCAGTATGCCAAGTTGCCAGATTTTGGGGTAGCATGTCCTGAACTCCATCCAGTTTAATAGCTTTGGCTTTTTTATTTGGGACTTTGATCCACGTTGAGTTAATTTTTTATACGTAGTCTGAAGTAAGTGCTCAACTTCATTTGTATGCAGACATCCAGTTGTCCTAGCACCATTGTTGAAAAGGCTATTCTTTCCCCATTGAATGTGCTTGGCATCCTTGTTGAAAATCCGTTGACCATAGATGTGTGGGTTAATTTCTGGACTCTTCTATTAATGTATATGTCTGTTCTATGCCAGTATCACATGATTTTGATTAGTAGCTTCATAGTATGTTCTGAAATTGGGGCATGTGAGTCTTCCAACTTTGTTATTTTCAAGATTGTTTTGGATATTCAGGCCCCCTTGCAATTCCATCTGAATTTGATCCATATGAATGGAGTCTTGTTTATTTTTGCGGAAATGCAGTTGGAATTTTGATAGAAATTATATTGAATCTGTGGATTTAACCATGGTATAAATCCTTAAAAAAAAAAAAGATTTTATTTTTAAGTGATCTCTACCCCCAACATGGGATTCAAACTCAACCCTGAGATCAAGAGTCACATGCTCAACTGACTGAGCCAGCCAGGTGCCCCGTATTTCATTAAATTTAATTAATATACCACTATATTTCATATATTTTCCACTCGATGTATTACTGGCTTATAAATTTTGAAATAATTGTCCAGCACTTCTTTAGTCACTAAAAGAAAATGAGAATATAAATCTGCTTTTTTTTGGTCTTGCACATTTATTTATTCACCAGATATTTACTGAGAGTCTACTTTGGCCAGACACTATTGTATAAATCCTTTTAATATGCTGCAGGGTTACATTTGGTAATATATTTGTTGAGAATTTTTGCATCTGTAATTGGTCTGTAGTTTTCTTTACTGGTGATGTCTTTATCTAGCTTTGGTATCAGTATGATACTGGCTTCATAGAATGAATTAGGAAGTATTCCCTCTATTTTTGGAAAAGTTTGAGAAGAATTGATGTAAATTCTTTTTACTTATTTATTTATTTATTTGAGAAAGAGAGAGAGAGTGCACAAACAGGGGGAGGGGCAGAGGNTACAAACAGGGGGAGGGGCAGAGGGAGAGGGAGAAGACGACTCCCTGCTAAGCATGGTGCCTGATGTGGGGCTTGGAGCTCTATCCCAGGACCCTGGGATTGTGACCTG
>NW_023199838.1:0-1557 GCF_002007445.2 Ailuropoda melanoleuca
TTTTCTGTGTTTCTGATTTTTGTCTTCAAATTAATTTTAATTTAAAAGAAAACACAGTTAAAATAGATTTTTCCTCATTTTTAAGATGTAAAGCAAACCCAATTCTGAGATTTAACCTGATGACTATTGGAATATTTTCTGTATTATTTTACCTTTAATTTGATTTTAATATTCTTCAAATAATTTTTTAATCTACAAAAAATATTTATTGAATATTCCCATTATCTTCTATGTTCTTCTATTTTAATGCAACTTGAAGTATTTTACATGTCATTATTTCTTCAATAGTCTTTTTAACAAAAATTTTATTTGTTTATTTTATTCTTGAGGGCATTTGGGTCTTATGCTCCTCCTGTATGACTTTTTCTACATAAAAAAATAAACATTAGAAGAAGAAGGAAGATTTTCATTCCACTCATTGAAACTTGTGATATTATATTACACAGGCAAACTATTAGCAAATGAATAGAAAATACTAAATCCGTATTAACAAATTACAGATGATTAATGTATTTTACAAAGAATGTAGCTTGTTTTATTGTATGGAGAGAATAATAGTGAATTTATATAAAAGGAAAATTATGAAAATAGAACCTCAGATTTCATGATGTGCTTTGAAAGAGTGCACAGATGAATTTTAGCATAAGAACTGTATTAATCAGTCCTTTGAAATCCAGTTGCATGAGCTAAGTATTTCATTGAATTTTACCTCAGTCAATATATATGCAAAGAAAGAGATTTGGCCACTTGTTTGTCTGAATTTAAAAAGGAGCACCTACTTACAACTCAGAAAATGCAGTTTTTGTATTTATGTTCTATCTCCTCAACTAAATTGTAAGCCTTTGGGTAGGAATAGTGAAGAGGCCTCAGTCTTGAATTCTGGAGTCTGCCTGCCTGGGTTTGATAACTTTGGTGCTAGAGAACTGTGCATCCTCAGACAAACAATTTAAGATCTCTCTGTCTCTTTTGTCTCTTTAGTAAATGGGCTTAAGAGTATTATTGATCTCATAGGGCTGTTATGGAATTAATTAAAAAATTCAACAAAGGTGCTTATTAGAGAAGTCTGACATTTCCATATATTTACCATTGAATAGAATCAAGATTACCAGTCGTGACCAAGTTCTTATAAAGCAGAGACAAATCATTTGTAGTTTTGAAAAAAATTCACTACAGAAAAAAGTTAGATGGGATCCACCTGGATCAAGACATCTTTCTTTTTGATGCACATTGATATTTTCAAATCTTAGCAAGAGATCTGTTAGATCTTAACAGAAGGTTTCTGTGCTTTGGCGATTGGAACTTTATAGATCCAAGAGATCTTTTCAAAATTTTGCTCTTTTCAGGGGATCTTGCTTTGGGATAATTCAAGACTCTGTAGAAAGTCTGAGAATGAACATTTCTAGAAAGTTTCTTGTCCAGCTGATTAGCTTTGTGTTTCAATAATTTTCCTCTTACACGAATATATACACACTCATTTTGAAATTGTCCCTCACTGATCTCTTATTATACACTCATTTCCTAAATTACTAAAGTAATAGCCAGCATTATCACAATTAC
>NW_023199839.1:0-677 GCF_002007445.2 Ailuropoda melanoleuca
TAGTGGAATGAGATGTGATTTATTTATATTAGTCTGTCAGCAGCCCAATACTATAGGGTCCACAAAATAAGTAGTGTGACTTTACCCTAAAGTTAATGTGGGACTTTTAAAGGAAACATTTGATTTTCATTGCAGAAACTGAGTAGATATTTGGAAAGTATGCTCCCTTGATAAAGTACTGGAAAGCTAACTCCCTCTTCTCTTTTTACTTACCTTTTTAAGTAACACAAAATATATTCTACTCTAGGAGTTTCTAGCAAGTAGAACAAAAGCAATAATAAAAGATTTCAAGTATTTGGTGTAAAGAAGTGTTGATTATAAATGAAGAAAATATAATGGGCAATAAATACTGTGGTAACTATAAATCATTTCAGATATTGNTTATTGTAAAGCCAAGACTTTATAGGAGGAAATATCTGCCACAGGCTAAGTTAAGATCAAGTTAGAAGAAAGTAAAATGGCAAGTCATGAATTAGTGATGGGTATAACTGGAAAAGATTGAAAGGAATCACTGTGGTTAGTAAATGCTAAAATACATAGTACTTATGTGATCTTGAATCAATGCTTCTTAGATCATTAGTCCATATATTTCCAGATTTCTCTACGCATTGAAATCGATATTTTTACTGCTTTGGGGCATCAAGCTCAAATAAATGGTCCATTGCTAATGTCTGAAT
>NW_023199841.1:0-2655 GCF_002007445.2 Ailuropoda melanoleuca
AAGGCATAAATAGCAAAAGAAGCAAATAAAATCACAAGAAAAAGCAGTACTGATTTTCAGTTTTTTAAAAACTTTCTCAGCTAAAGCTGGCCCCCAAAAAGGATGATAAGGGTATTATTTAAGACATTACAAATTTCTGGGGGAGTTCATAGTTTGGGATTAAATGATACGTTTTACTAGATTCTTCTGTAGCTGGCCATTCTAGCCCAAAAGGTAACACAAGACAGCTTCCTGGTTGTCCTCAAAAGGCCTTATTCCTTGGTAAGGAGGAGAGACTCATAGAGGCCCAAAGCATTGACCATGAGTAAGAGAGACTGTGGAGTAGGAAATTCCTCAGCCAGGATTCTAAGAGTAGAATGTTAACTGTTCTAAAAGGGCCTTTGGTATTTCAGAACTCAGACCTACTTGTATACCTAGCACAATCCTTCTTACTTCAACGGATCCAGGAACTTAAGGCATACACTGGCAATTCTGCCTGGAAATCCATATTCACTTGAAATTAAACTCTTCAAGACACATAAATTCTAGACTCTAAAATTAAGGACACATATCAGTTCTACGTCCTTGGGAAATATTTGTTTCTTTCTTTAAGCCTTAGCTGCCTCATCTTCAAAATGGGAATAATAGGGGCGAGGCGGAAGGGGGAATTACTGTTTAATGGGTACAGTTTTAGTCTGGGATCACGAAAAAGTTCTGGAGATGGGTGGTTGCACAACAATGTCAATGTACTTAATGCCACTTAAAAATGTTTAAAATGGTAAGTTCTATGTGATATATATTTATCACAACAAAAACAAAAAAAACCCCATTGGAATAATAAAAGTACCCCACAGGATAGTTTTGAGAATTACATGAGATAATGAATAGTCTGCATGGTCCTGCAACATAGTAAGTGCTCAATAAAATGGTTATTATTATTGTTGTGATTCATGTTAACATTAATAAAAATGGACTCCTGAATCCCCATAGGAGTCACAACCAGCATCGTTGCTTATCATTTACTCTCTCACTGCCTGTCGCCTTTGCATTGCATTGACCCATCTTCACATCTTAGTCCCCAGTTCCTCTTTTCTCTATTTTCCTATTCCAAGTCTGCCTTCTCTCCAATATCCTTATATCAGGCACAGTCACCACAGAATCCAAAACAAAAACATTTGGGAGGGTCACGTTCTTTTACTGGAGTTGCATATAAAAACAACCTAAAGAAAACTATTTATTTTTTTAAGACTTATTTATTTTAAAGAGAGAGTGTGTGCATGAGTGGGGGTAGGGACACCAGGAGAGGAAGAGAGAGAGACTATCAAGCACAACTCCCCACTGAGCGTGGAGCCTAACATGGGGGTCGATCTCACGACACTAAAATCATGATCTGAGCCGAAATCAAGTGTCCTATGCTTAACTGACCGAGCCACCCAGATGTTCTAAGAAAAATATTTTAAATTCAGCTTTCAGTTGAAAAAAAATATCTTCAAAGTTACTCTAAAGTTTTTATAGTTGTGAGACTAGCCATGGGTAAAACTGCAAAATAAATGTGATTTCTGTTTCCTCTTGTTCTTACTTCAACGGATCCAGGAACTTAAGGCATACACTGGCAATTCTGCCTGGAAATCTATATTCACTTGAAATTAAACTCTTCAAGACACATAAATTCTAGACTCTAAAATTAAGGACACATATCAGTTCTATGTCCTTGGGAAATAAACCACTTCATGGTTTAGAGAGATTTTCACAGGTGTCCATTCATTCATGTCATCTCCCCACAGATGACAACCCCATGAACACAGTCATCCCCAGGACTATTATTCCTGACCCCGAAGTTTGATGGCGTCCTGTTGCCTGTGTACGCTCCTGATACCCTATTCGGATCCACACTCCAACTCTCTCCCCTTCCTCCAGACACCCAAAAGCCTAAATTGATAGAACTAAAAGAACCTTGGAAATCTTTCAGTTAATGCCCTTCATTTCACCAATAGAAATTGGAAGCCCAGCATGGTTAGGTAACAGGACCTATCTTAACCTATCTCTGCTTTGGATGTCACTGCCTCCAATCTTCTCAGAGACTTTGTGATATCAGGTATTCCCTCCCTTTCCAGGAACTACAATTTTACTTCACAAATTTACTTTCCAATTTGCATTTATATGTGTTCAATGTCTCCCACCTTTAAAAACAACTTTCCTCCTTCTCCTAGTCTCCATCTCCTTACAGTTCAATTTCTCAAAGGAGTTTAATTCACTCTTCTCATATCGTCTCCCCTCACTCAACTTTGTAATCCAATGTGGACTAATGTCTCCCCTTACCACTCTTCCAAAATTTTTCCCTCAGGCCAACAACTGAAGTCTCCTAGGTCTTTATGTTCACTTTTCAATTGCATCTTGCCCGATCTTTGAGTAATATATGACACTGTTCAAACACTTCCCTCTTAAAAGACTCTTCCATTGACTTCCTTGTTGCCACTCTCTCTTGGTTTTTCTCCAACTTCTCGGTCGGCTCAATTTCAACATTTTTGGCTAGCCACCCATCTCTGCCCATACATTAAAGGTTAAAGTGCCTCAGGGCTTTATCCTGGACCGTTTCTTCCTTTCATTTTCATTCTATAAACACTTCCTGGGCCATTTTTCTGTTTCAAATATTTTATTGGCCAATAATTCTGAAAT
>NW_023199842.1:0-583 GCF_002007445.2 Ailuropoda melanoleuca
AGTGAGAGAGAGAGAGAGCATAGTGGGGAGGGGCAGGGGGAGAGGGAGAGAAGCAGACTCCCTGCTTGAGCATGGAGCCCGACGTGGGGCTCGATCCCACGACCCTGAGATCACAACCTGAGCCGAAACCGAGAGTCAGACGCTCAGCGGACTGCACCACCCAGTCGTCCACCTTTTCTCTTTTTGGTAATAGACATGACAGGTATGATGTGACGCTTCACTGTGGTTTTGATTTGCATTTTGATTAGTGGGGTTGAGCCACCTTTTCACGTGTCTGTTGCCCATTGTATGTCTTCTTTGGAAAAAATGTCCCTTTAAAACAATTTTTCTCCTATTGAGTTGTATGAGTTCCTTGTATATTTTGGGTTTTCACCCCTTATTGGATATGTGGTTTGCAAATATTTTCTCCCATTCCATNTAAATATTTTCTCCCATTCCATAGTTTATCTTTTTGTTGTTGACGGTCTCCTTTGCCATGCAGAAACTTTTTAGTTTATTTATTTATTTATTTATTTATTTTTAAAGATTTTATTTATTTGACAGAGATAGAGACAGCTAGCGAGAGAGGGAACACAAGCAGGGG
>NW_023199843.1:0-662 GCF_002007445.2 Ailuropoda melanoleuca
GACCTTATATCTGGTGTGTAGAGTAGAAGGTATAGGCAGTGGGGGTGGATGGAAGGAGAGGAGTTGGACAGGAAAGCAAGATCAGACCATAGGAAGCCTTATTTCCCATGCCAAGTGGTCTGGGCTTCATTGTGACAGCAAGTGGTGGGGGGCGGGGTGGGGAGGGCAGCAATTACAAAGTCGGAAATTGTAGACACTTCATACTTAACAAATACCAGCATTTAATCTTCATGAGAACTTTGCTAGGCTGGTAGGGAATGTATTGTTATTCCACTGCTATTGAGGAAACGAGATCTAGAGGTTTAGGCACTAGGACTNTAGGACTTGGCAGGTCTGTAGAGTCTTCTCAGACCCAAGCAACCTGAGGCAGAAAATGAAGTTGGTGGTAGAAGGCCACTCAACACACACGTGTGAGGAGAACAGTTACTTTATAAATCCTTCTCTCTGTTCTGGAATTTCACTGTACAGAAAAAGCAATAAATATATCCTAGACAATCTAGCTCATGTCCTTAGGTTTACTTCTTATGCTATCGTAATGAAACCAAACAGGAGCTGGAGGTCAATTATATATGCCAAGCTTTTCCAAATGATTCTTCTCAGCAAAGTGTTTCTGTCTTGAGTTATAAGGCAATGAGACACCTTTGTTCAACCGACAAGATTCC
>NW_023199844.1:0-284 GCF_002007445.2 Ailuropoda melanoleuca
TTACAAAGCTGTGATCATCAAGACAGTGTGGAACTGGCACAAACACAGATACATAGTTCAGTGGAACAGAATAGAGAACCCAGAAGTGGACCCTCAACTGTACGGTCAAGTAATCTTTGACAAAGCAGGAGAGAATATCCAATGGGAAAAGGAGAGTCTCTTCAACAAATGTTGAGAAAATTCTGCCACATGCAGAAGAATAAAACTAGACCACTTTACTACACCATACAGAAAAATAAATTCAAAATGGATGAAAGATGTGAGACAGGAATCCATCAAAATCC
>NW_023199844.1:310-617 GCF_002007445.2 Ailuropoda melanoleuca
CCTCTTTGACCTTGGCCACAGTAACTTCTTGCTAGACATGTCTCCAGAGGCAAGGGAACAAAAGCAAAAATGAACTATTGGGTCATCATCAAGATAAAAAGCTTTTCCACAGAAAAGGAAATAATCAACAAAACTGAAAGGCCTACAGAATGGGAGAAGATATTCACAAATGACATATCAGACAAAGGGCTAGTATCCGAAATCTATAAAGGACTTATCAAACTCAACACCCCCCCAAAAAATAATCCAGTCAAGAAATGGGCAGAAGACATGAACAGACATTTCTCCAAAGATGCATCCAAATGGT
>NW_023199845.1:0-940 GCF_002007445.2 Ailuropoda melanoleuca
GTATATCGGTGGGCCATATGCTTGAGGGATCATTGCCAACACAAGGAAGTTTCCAAAAGAATTTTTACATGTTAAAGCAGGCTTATAGGATCCTGGGGAGGTGGGGGGGAATTGGGCTAGGATTGCCTTTTGCCTTTAGCAAAGTGTCAACATGGAGGCAGTTGAGTCCCTAGAGGAAGGTCACTCTGCCTGTTTCAGGACTTGCCAATGGGCTGTAGGTAGTAAGGAAATTTAATAATTTTTCTTCTGCCTTTATTTCCCACATCAGTAGTATTTCAGGCTACCTCTGGGAGGGAGTCCCCACTGGTGCTTTTCTGTATTTTGCTGGTTACATGGACACCTTCCTACTATGTAACCAGCCTCTGAAGCAGAGCCTTTTAGGGGGTCTCACTTAGACCAGAAGCAAATCATCAATCTCACTATTATCAATAAACAATGCTGACAGTTGGTGCAAACTACTCTGAAACTCCTCCAACCCAACGTTGCAAAGCAACATTATCAATCAGTCCTTTCATGCTTTGATGACCAGTGGTTAAGTAACAGGCAGGGATACTGATTTCAGTAGAACAGCCCAGACTAATTCCAGGCCTGAGGGAATTAACCCCCACAGCACACGCCACTCCCCAACTCATGGTCAAGGTCTTTTAAAGACAAAACAATCACTCTTAATTTGACACCAATCACTTGCCTTACAACACTGTAAAATCAAACAGAACAGCGAAGGGTACACACAGATTCCAAACATTTCTAGGAAGCGGGGAGAGACGTATAAATTTAAACAGGCTGCTGAAAAATCCATTGATACCAGCACAAACTCTCTCATATTACTGGATTAACTTTATCATTCCTTTGTATCTCTGACCTACAGTTATCAGCATTTTGTGGCATTTGTCTAGATGCATTTGGTATACATCTGTATGTTTCTTACTGAGAAACATCA
>NW_023199846.1:0-638 GCF_002007445.2 Ailuropoda melanoleuca
TGCCAAAGTGGCAACACTTTTAACAATTCCGTACGTGTCCCTTAGTAAGTACAAATTGCAAATCATCTCAGCATCAACCAATCAGTAAATGGAGACATTTATTGATGAGTGAGTACCGAAAAAAGTGTTCAAGGGCTGGCTCGTGCTCTGTCCCCACAACATTTTCCTACACAGTTAATGAGCAAACTGCCAGACTTCTTCTGATGGAGGGCAGTCTGAAGCTAAAAACGTCTCTTAAGTTTTGTGCTTGTCATGGCATTAACCAACCTTTTAACACATTTCACCAAAGGCATAATGAACTAACCTTTCTACCTTACAAGACTTGTAATTTTGCCACTGGGAGTAAACNCTGCCACTGGGAGTAAACGCATGAACAAAGAAACTTCCTTCTGGTTTGCTACCTCAATCTAGCTACTTTTCCCTTTCCATGAAAAATAGCTTTTCATTATGTTGGGATTCCTACTATAATATCTACTCCAAGCTACAAAGTGAAAGATACCCTACTGTAGGTTTACTCACTTTAACCTACGTGGAGGAGATTATCTTACTGTTATCAAACTGCAGTGTTTGGAAGTCCTTTCAGGAATAACTAAAATGGAATTCCAATTGGAAATTCTAGAAAGCATATTTAAAATGAA
>NW_023199848.1:0-2077 GCF_002007445.2 Ailuropoda melanoleuca
AAAAAAAGTACATATTTTAGAAGGTAGCACTGAAAGCATCAGTGAGGTTTGGATATAATTTTTTGTTTCTCTACACCTGAAGAATTAAAAACTAAATGCAAGGGCTCCTGCACAGTTAAGCATCCAACTCTTGGTTTTGCCTCGGATCATGACCTCAGGGCCCTGATCTCCGGGTCTTGAGATCAAGTCCCACATCTGGCTCCACACTGAGTGTGGAGTCTGCTTGCTGCTCTCTCTTCCTCTCCCTCTGCCCCTACCCTTCTAAAGTAAATTTAAAAATATTTTAAAAAGTTAAGAAAATAACTAAATGCAGTGACTTTTGCTATAATGTTTGTTTTAAAAATGCAAATTTGCCCCAATATGATTAACACATTAAGAAAGAATTTGAGTACATGGTGAATTTTGCAATTATGTGTCATTTTGTATTATGAAAATATTTACCCCATTGAATCTAGAGGTGTAGAAATACATAAAATATACAAACACACACACAAATAAACACATATAGGCACACAACTCAGAAGGACAATGACATACACCCAACCACAACTGGTATTGCAATTTTCCTCACGGCCACTTCACTGTGGTTATAAGCTGCCACCCTCACCACATTGGTGCACATCTCCATGCCTTTACTGTCTTTGGTTTTTATCTATATTTCTTTGCTGCTTTTTTTCTCTCTTTGTTTCTAGTTTCTCTCATTATTGTCTATTTATTTTATTCTCTTCCTTTGCACAAGATGTTGGGCATGGAGGTGGAGGTATGTGGACCCACATACAAACTTCAGGTCTCTTTCCTAGGAATGCCCCATATTATTGTAGTGTGTAGGTATTTCCTAATAATTCAACAAGTATAAAATTCTGTAACCATTTTGCCAGTTTTTTTTAACCTTTCACCAAGAAAGTGTTTGACTACCTTGCCTGTAATGTTATGTTATGGACTGAATTTCCTTCTAGTAAATTATTACTTTAAAAGCCTAACCCTGGTGTAATCATATTAGGAAGTGTGGGCTTTGGAAAGTGATTTGATCATAAAATATTGGTGCCCTTATGAAGAGGATTAGTGTTCTTATAAGGAGAGCCATGAACACTTGTTCTTTTTCTCAGCTTTCTGCCATGTGAGAACACAGTGAGAATATGACCATCTGCAAACCAGGAAGTGGATTCTCAGACACCAGACCTGCTGGTGCCTCGACCTTGGATTTCCGAGCTTCCAAAACTGTGAGGAAAATCAACAAAATGAAATGACAACATACAGAACGGCAGCAAATATTTGCAAGTCATGATAAAAGAGTTAATATCCAAAATAGATAAAAAACATATACAACTCAATAGCAAGAAGCAAACAGACTGATTTAAATACGGGCAAAGGAAATGAGTAGACACTTTTGCACAGAGGATGTACAAATGCCCAAAAGAACATCAGACACATGAAAAGAACCAACATTATATATTCGTGTGTGTGTATGTCATATATGTATATACATTATAAAGAATTATATATGATGTACACAATTATATATAATTATAATTGTGTGTATTATATAATTATATATTATATATGATTTATACTTATATATTATACATAAGTTTATAATTGTATATAATTAATTATATATTTTTATATATAATTTTATCATTATTCAGCCACTAAAAAAATGGAAATGGCTCTTGGGACCTCATGAATGGAGATGATATGTGAATGCATTTTGATATCTGAAGTCAAAAAGAGAAAGAAAAATAATGTATGGTATCACATATATGTGAATTAAAAAAAATGAAGAAATAGAAACAGAATAGAATGGTTATTACTGGAAGGTTGGGGTGAGGAGAACTGGGGAGATGGTAGCCAAAGAGTGAAAACTTACAACTAGGAGATGAATAAGTTCTGGAGATCTTTGCACAGCATTGTGATTGTAGTCAACACTAAAGCATTATCAACTTCAAAGTTGCTCAGAGGCTAGATCTTAATTGTTCTCACTCAACAAATGAATTATAATTATGGAATTTTAAGGAGGTGTTAGCTAATAAGGTGGTTATTATATTACAATATGTAAATGTAACAAATTGACATGTAC
>NW_023199849.1:0-266 GCF_002007445.2 Ailuropoda melanoleuca
TCCTTCTCCCACAAGAGCCCCCGAGGGCCCCTCTCCCCCAGCTGCTCTATGCTCAGCCTCCACCGTATGCCGCATCCATACAGTGACACCCACACCGCCCACCTACAGCCCTGAGGTGGCCTGGGAGCAGCCAGTGTCCCTGCTCTGAGGACTCAGAGCTGGGTTCACACGGGTTCCTGCTTGTGCTCAGGCTGTGACCCTGGATAGACCCTGTGACTCCCAGGGCCTCGCCAGGCTCTTCGTCTGCACAGTGGAATGTTCTGTCT
>NW_023199850.1:0-1420 GCF_002007445.2 Ailuropoda melanoleuca
ATAAATTTGAGAAGTCAAGTCACAGATGGAGAAAATATTCACAATGCATATAACTGAAAAATAAAGTCCCACAATCAATTAATGGAAAGACAAGTAACTCATTAAAATTTTAAGCAAATGGTTTCCATAGGCACTTCACAAAAGCAGTAGATGAATGGCTAATACACANCTAATACACATATGCAAAGGTGCTCACATTATTATTCATAAAGAAATAAAAAATTAAAGCAGAATGAGATACCAAGGCAAACCTATTAACATAAGTAAAATAAAATACTTTGATAACAGAAAGTAGTGGCACATTGTGGGTCGATTGGGTCCCTCAGGCACTGAGTACAGCCACTTCAGGGACCTTTGGCAATTTCTAATAAAGGTGAGCATCTTTTTGTCCTAGCAACTCCATTTCTAGCTCGTACCACAAACTATTTTTTTTAATTTATGCACCAAACCGAAAATGTCAAAGAATGTTTGTAGTAACTGTCTATGTAATAGCTAAGGTGTGAAATCAACTCAAATCTGTCAACTGGAGGTTAAACAAGTTTGCTACATCTATCCAATTGAATACTACTGAGCAAAGAAGGAAAAAGAAGGAAGAACATAAACAAAAGGTATATATAGAAACAATAATGTGGAATTTCAAGGTACCAAAAATAAAAAAGTGGAGCCTAATGCGTTAGAGTAGGGAAAAGATGACCTACCAAAAAAAGCAAGAAAGTTCAGTTTTGGCTTACGGATGCCTAGCTGTGAATAGGTGAGATTTGATTAATTGTTTCTACCTGCTAAGTTGTATTCTAATGGTTTAAAACCTACTGAATTACTGATTCTTTACAACAACTGAATGAAATAGGTATCAACATTTTTCAGGTAGAGAAACCAAGGCACTGAGGTTAAGTTTTTACAGGGTATGTAGATAGAACCAGAATTTTATTTCTAGTTTTATTCACTATATTAAACTAAACCTTAAAATGTTCAGAGATATTATTACAGCCTAACAATTCTATATACATCCAATCCATCAATAACATGTAAAAGCCAAAATAATATTTTAGACAGGCAGGAACAACGAAAATTNCATGTAAAAGCCAAAATAATATTTTAGACAGGCAGGAACAACGAAAATTTATCATTTCCTCATCCTTTTTTTTCTTTGAAGATTTTACTTATTTGAGACACTGAGAGGGAGAGAGAGAGAGAGAGAGACAGAGAGAGCGCAGCAGAGGGAGAGAGAGAAGCAGACTCCCCACCTAGCAGGGATCCTGATGAGGAACTGGATCCTAGGATCCTGGGATCATGAACTGAGCAAAAGGCAGAGGCTTAATGGACTGAGCCACCCAGGCGCCCCTGCATCCTTTTTTTTCTGAGTAAAACCAGAGTATGTACTTCAGCAAACTAGAATAAATATCCACTTGCGAATCAATTA
>NW_023199851.1:0-729 GCF_002007445.2 Ailuropoda melanoleuca
GATGAATCACTAAATTCTACTCCTGAAACCAACATTACACTATATGTTAACTAACTAGAATTTAAATAAAACGAAGAAAAGTAAACAAGAGAAATACGATATGTGCTTCAATTGCGTAAAGCAGTGGTTTCTAGCCTATTTAAGTATAAGGACGTATTTTGGGTAAGCTTTTTATCTACTTGTATAAGGAATAATTTTGCTTTCAGCAATTGCATATTGAAAAAATACATTATGAAAAATATAGTTATAACAAAGAAATATTGAATTAATTGCACATTACTCATAGACTTTATATACTCTGAAAAACACATATATGCATTTAAATTTTATTCAAGTAATCTACAAAAGACACTTGATAAATGCTTGGACTTACACATTGTTTGCAATGAGTGTATNGTGCTTGGACTTACACATTGTTTGCAGTGAGTGTATGGCTCTCTAGGCATCAGAAGCCCAAGGCTGGGAAGCACTGATATAATGGATTTCTTTTTTTTTTGTCCTCTTGGTCTCTGCCTCTAATCATCCCCCAAATATTCTTTTTCTACTTCTATTTAATTATTAATAAATCTGTTTTGGCAATATAATAAATAAATAAATAAATAAATAAATAAATTTATTTTATTATGAAATAAATGTGATAGCCTAATTTTATGTCCACAGCATTAACATCATTTTTAATAAGTGACGCATGGTTTTAGGGGTTGACAGGAATTAAGATGTTCTGAGACA
>NW_023199852.1:0-542 GCF_002007445.2 Ailuropoda melanoleuca
TGTACTTCACTCCACTGTTCTGGAGAGAATATACTTGGAGGAATTTGGGAGTAGATGTTTTCTCTAGACCAGAATCTTGCACCAAAGTGCCAAAAGCATGAGACAGGAGACACAGGAAAATGAAGAAACCAGAATAACTAAATTTGTGAAGAACGCACCAATGTCCCAAATGTCACTGTCTGAGAGAAAGTAGGCAATATATATGGGAGATTCCCACAATCACCAAAACAAAACAATAAAGAACAACAAAAACAAAGAAATAACATACACATATTAAACGTGGAAGTACAACCATTGATGGGCACTTTCTGCTCAGTGAATTGACCGGACTCACAGGCCGTGGACCTAATGCTGCTGCCGCCGGCTGGCTTGCCATGNCGCTGGTGCCACCGGCTGGCTTGCCATGGGACTGAAACCCGGGTTCCCAGGTCCTTGCCATCTCCAATGCAGGCAGCACTGAGTGATCCGCCACGCTCTTTGGCCAAGAACAGCAGTGTCAAACGACATTACCTATTCATTTAACTGGGGGACCATAGTTTTGT
>NW_023199853.1:0-1607 GCF_002007445.2 Ailuropoda melanoleuca
TCTCTCACTCTTTATCTCTCTTTCTCTGCCTAATTGGCAATATAATAATGATATCATAGTGCGGTTAGAGTTATAAAGGATGCATGCATAGAGCAATGTGCTAATAAGGACTGGCATGTTTTATTCGGATGGAGGTTTATCTAAGGCATGGGCTGTATCACGACCGAAAAATAGGAACTAATCCAAGCAGATGGAGGGCTGACAGAAAAGGTATGACATTCCAAAGACAGGGAAGAAGTTCAAAAGATGGAAATGAGAAAGAACATGGCAGATTCAGGGAACTACAATTATTTTTGCATCCTTTAAGGGTAGGGCACATTTGAATGAGCAGATCATAATACTTCTTCAAGGATACTTAGCTGTGCTTACTTCAAGGACTGCCACCAGTGCTTTGTACTTACCTTTCCTAGGTAATCTTACTTCAGGAAACTCATTGCCATCCCCTGAAACTAATCTTGTTTGGAGCCATGCTTTGCCAGTGCCCCAAATTTTCACTTTGTCATTCAGGATGTCTTTTTTGTTTATCAGTTAATTCATTCTAAATGACAGAATGTGCAGAGATCTTAGAAAATGATGACCCTAATTGATCACAGATAGTTTTGTTAAATCATAATTTCTAGAACATTAAATCCCTTCTCGAAATGTCTGTGTGTATCTGAAGATGATTCATTTACCCTTCAGACCAAAATCAGAAAGGTCAACTTTTTTAAAGACACAAGACAAATCAGAGTACTCAATTATGGTGTGTTCAATATTACCTCCATACACCAACTTTCTTTTCTCTCTTTTTAAAAATTATTTAACTCCTTTATATGAATATTAAAGACTGAACCATAGGTCAGTCAAAATGATAATATACTTACTATTGTCATGTCTCATTGAATCTGAACAGAAAACTGTAGATGGATAATAATATTTAATGAATGGAGAAATTGAGGCTCCAAAAGTACAAGTGACTTTGGTGATGCCATGCTATTAAATTACAGAGCCAAGAATCAAACCCAATTCTCTTTGATGACAAAGGCAATTTTGTTTCTACTATTATTACATTTTTTTNTGCTATTAAATTACAGAGCCAAGAATCAAACCCAATTCTCTTTGATGACAAAGGCAATTTTGTTTCTACTATTATTACATTTTTTTTTACTACTTATCTAAAAACTATTGCAATGTGTGTTTTACAAATAGGAGTTTAGATTTTTTCTTTACTTGACTAAATTATGTCATTTATTCTTAACCTAACAATATCTAATTGTTCCTCTTGTAAATCTGATTTAAATTAAGAAAGACATTCTGGAAACTAATTATTTTAAACTCCAGGCAATAAAGTTTCAGAGGCCATGATTCTGGTAAATCTAGGTATTAGTTTATAGTTTGAACTTGGTGAGTTAGAGAAAAGATTATTTTTCCCCTGTAATCACTTACTTCAACTGTGCTCTGCTGAACATTCGACTCCCTTTCTTTAATAGTCTACCAGATATGTTCTTCCTGTCTCTCCATCCATTCTCCACTTTGCTCTACTGATCTCTTCTCAAGGAGTTGACTTATATTGAGATAGTGATATCTCTTGACCTCTGGCTTCCAGGCTGGCTGGATATTGGGAAGCT
>NW_023199854.1:0-623 GCF_002007445.2 Ailuropoda melanoleuca
TTTATATTAATGGGGTAAAAAGAGGGCTGACACAAGTACCTTAGGAAGTCAAGGTCTGAATGTACTTGTTTGACAATAGCTGGTTATTAAGGTACCAGCAGTTAAGAGGTAATTCCATTCTCCTCTGGTTCCTGCCCCTTCTTCACAGAAACAAGTTTTCTTCACCAGAGGGACGTTACAAGAATAAAACTGCTTCCTGTTGAGCTATTCTTGATACACCCCAAGTTGAAGGTTACTGATGAAATTTGGAAGTTTTTGAATTTGTGAGTGAATGGCTAAGAAATAATTCTTGAGAAGTTTTCTGTGCAAAAAGGTGATTTTATTATAGCACGGGAACAGGACCCATGGGCAGAAAGAGCTGCACCAGGATTGTGAGGAGTGACTGACTATATCCTTTTCATTAGCAGGGGTTAGGGATAGTGTGANGATAGTGTGAGTCTTTAAGGAATTTGGAAGCAAGGCCTTCAGGACCTCAAGGGGGCTAGCTGCTGTTAAGATAAGGTTCCTTTACACTACAGACTGGTAACCAAGATCTACAAAGAACGTCTCAAGCTCAATATACGAGAAACAAATAAACAAATCAAAAAATGGGCAGAAGATATGAACAGACACTTTTCCAATGA
>NW_023199855.1:0-1417 GCF_002007445.2 Ailuropoda melanoleuca
TGACGTTATCCTTTGCTCCCACTTCCCTCCTCCCCCATGTAGATTTTTCAATTAATTAATGAAAGGTCAGGTGACAAATGATTTGCTTTCTGATGGGATTTTGATAGGAATTGTTGAGCATGACTATGTGTGCATATTTTGGGGACAGTGGTTTCCTTACAGCCTCATTTACATGGCTAATTAACCGCGTGCAGCACTTGCGAGCCGACTCTGTCGGGTAGGGCAAGACAGGGACAGGGAGAAACCACCAAGGACATAGCACAAAACACCCAAATTATGCTGTTTCATAACTGAACAATCAGAGGCACATTTTAGTAAAGCTGAGTGAATTGTTATTACAGTTCTCAAGGTCCTTGTACTTGAGGTTACAGATGACCATAGAACGCAATGACACGAAAGAGAAGAGCTGCAGGTCACAGGGGGCTACTTTTGATAAATTTCTTTACAGTGCGAGGGGGTAAGTGAGCTCTCAATCACCAATAAAATGCAAAGCTCCTTTTACACCTCTCTAATTCTTAATAAAACTCTTACAGAGACCAAATGAGAAAGCCTTGTTTTTTTCCATTTCCCTCCCTCTGGTTGCCAAATAAATTTATAAGAGAAAAGAGGAATAACTTAAATTTTATTGATTTTGTTTTTTTGGTATTTTTATTACACTGGACCTCATTAAGTCATCAAAATTAGACCCTTGTGATTCTTACCAGTGTTGGTGACCTTTATTTTTAATCCTTGGTGATTAAACTTTTGTATCTTGATTCCTGAAACAGACCACTG
The DNA here is from genome assembly GCF_002007445.2 of Ailuropoda melanoleuca. Classification (NCBI taxonomy): domain Eukaryota; kingdom Metazoa; phylum Chordata; class Mammalia; order Carnivora; family Ursidae; genus Ailuropoda; species Ailuropoda melanoleuca. The sequence goes on from NW_023199855.1 coordinate 775, forward strand.
TGTGACTCATCTGGGATCACGCAGTACACTGATCACTTGTGACAGAAAACTGCCATTTCTTAGCTTCTCCTTTTTCTGTAGACATATGGCTCAGAACCTCCTTTGAATGCAGGCTCTGGAATCTGACATTTTTTCATTCCTCTCTGAGCTGAGCTTCTCAACCTCTGGAAGACNGTGTTGGTGACCTTTATTTTTAATCCTTGGTGATTAAACTTTTGTATCTTGATTCCTGAAACAGACCACCGTGTGACTCATCTGGGATCACACAGTACACTGATCACTTGTGACAGAAAACTGCCATTTCTTAGCTTCTCCTTTTTCTGTAGACATATGGCTCAGAACCTCCTTTGAATGCAGGCTCTGGAATCTGACATTTTTTCATTTCTCTCTGAGCTGAGCTTCTCAACCTCTGGAAGACATTAGGTAAGTTTGCTTAAACTTCCGAAGGCTCAGTTTTCCTACCTGTATAATTGGCATGACAATAGGGTCTGTATTAAAAAAAAAAAAAAGATTCCCTAGCATCTTTGCTAAGCTGTCATATAAACACTTGCATGTTGTTATATATAGACACATATTTTATTTTATTTTATTTTATTTTATTTTATTTTATTTTATTTTATTTTATTTTATTATTTTATTTTAT
>NW_023199856.1:0-696 GCF_002007445.2 Ailuropoda melanoleuca
TGAGAGAAATCATATGATAATTGTCTTTCTCTGCTTGACTTATTTCACTTAGCATTATCTCCTCCAGTAGAAGAAGAAAACTATTAAGAGTGGAATGAACAATGGTATCAAAAACTCACCATCTTGTGATTAACTTCGTAATAATTGATTCAGCCATGAATCATCAAAGGATGATAAAACTATAGTGTAAATTTTGATGAGACACAGGATATGTACATTATCTCTAAGCATCTTTCCAGAAATTAGTTATTAATCTCCAAGAATGGGAAATCTGATGTGATTCACTGAGAAGAAAACATTACTTCATTGTTGTNCATCTGATGTGATTCACTGAGAAGAAAACATTACTTCATTGTTGTCCCAGACAAAATGCATAACCTGAATGGGATTATAAGAAAAAAAACTACCCACAAATTGTTGAGAGATATTCTACAAAATAACTGGCTTGTGGTCTTCAAAAAAATCAGTGTCGCCAGGGACAAAGAAAGCCTGAAGAGCTGTTCCAGATTAAAAGAGACTAAGGAAATATAGCAAGTAAATGCATTCTGTAATCCTGAATTGGTTTCCTGTTTGAAGAAAAAAAAATTCTGAAATGGAAATTTTTGGTATAGAGGTGAAATTTGAAGTGGCCTGTACGTTATAGAGTAGAAAATTCACTGCAGTAACAGAATTACTAATGGCCAAAAATATCATAAG
>NW_023199857.1:0-693 GCF_002007445.2 Ailuropoda melanoleuca
GACCACTTTGAACTTTCTCTGGTGTTCAGTAAACAGATGTTCAAAATAGAAGTAACAACAATATCAGCATTGTGAATATGATAGCCTTGTTAGTTTCAATCAGCAAGTTACTACTGGCTTCCAAAAATAGCTTCATAATTATGTCATTTTTACCCTGCTTTCCATGGTTTCTTTTATTTTGCCCTAAACTAATCCCAAAATAATCTGAAATCCAACTCTGACATCAAAAAAGGGGGAAGGTGGATATCTGTTTCCTGTGATTTTAAGAGAACAGAATCATCCTGTCTGTGGTGTGTAATAAAAATCAAAACAAACTCTCAAGAGCCTCCCAATTTTGTCTGTCAGATGAGTGAGAACAGTTTCTTAAGAGGTTAAAAAATTGAAATTGGCACCTTTTGAATAAGATGGGAAAAGAGAAATGTTTCTGTTTGTTATACGTGCATTTTAATTCATGGCTCGNCACGTGCATTTTAATTCATGGCTCATCAAGATTCTTTCAGGGGAATTTTTTATGTTTTGCATCTTAAAGCTGTTCTATTATATTGCCATTTCTCTGAGCGAACCCTCAAGAGCCTAAATGACTTGCTTTAGATATGAAGTCATTAATTCACAGCCCCCCAGATAGAGTAGAAATTGGATTCTGAATGAAAGTGACAGTACTAATTGTTGACAGTTACTTTTACCTTGTCCTCC
>NW_023199858.1:0-576 GCF_002007445.2 Ailuropoda melanoleuca
GGGTATGAGATGGCCTTACTGGTAATGTGCAGGTCCTGCTCTCAAGGGGCTCCCAGACTAGCAGGGGGAACGGACAACTGATTCAGGATGAGAAGCCCAGCCTCTAACAGGACTCAGAGCAGGAATACATGGAAGTGGCACCTAACACAGATCGAAGGGATCCAGGAAGACTTCCTGGAAGAGGTGGCATCTAAAATACAACTTGACAGATGAGCAGGAGGTATCCAGGCATGTTGTGGGGGCAGAGGATCAGGGCAGTGGAGGGAGCTGGACTAGAATCCAGGGGTTGCAACACCAATAATGCTATCAACAACACAATAACAGCTCACTTGTATTAAATTCTTGCCATTTCCAGGCGNTTAAATTCTTGCCATTTCCAGGCGCGAAATCTAGGGTACGACGATTTTATTTCATTTAAGCCTCACATCAAGTCCACTATCCCATTCTACAGATGAGGAAGCTGAGGTTTTAAGAGGTTAAATATTTTGCCTAATTAATCTGCACCATCTGAGTATTAGCTGTCACTATTATTATCACGATAATCACTGTCAGTGATAATAATCACCGTCAGTCTCC
>NW_023199859.1:0-2110 GCF_002007445.2 Ailuropoda melanoleuca
GGGGGGGGTGGCATTTCCCCCCAACCTGTCCCCCATGGTGGAGGGCTGCCTGGGCGCATTAAGTCCCCACACCTCGGCTGCTCCGTTAGCACCAGAGCACACCCGTCTCCCTCCAGACACAGCTTGGGGGCAGACAAGGTCAGGTGGTTGAGGCAGGAACTGCCAGCACGCAGGGGAGCAGCCGCAGCCGTGGCCAATGAGAGCTGAGCCCAGAGGTCTCCGAGGCACATCGCTCCCCAGGTGGTCCCAGGAGGCCCAAAACGAGGTGGTTGTCTATTTCCAGGAGAACATGTACCCTCCACCCACCTCTTGCCCACAGCCTGTCCCCTGAGGGCCAGCTTGTCAAGTACCCCACCATGAGATTGGTCACTGCAGGACCAACTGATAGTGTGTGTGTCCCCCTACCACCAAATTCATATCCTGAAACCCAACCTTCAATATGACAGTGTTAGGACGTGGGGCTTTGGGGAGGTAAGTAGGTCACGAAGGCGGAGCCCTACTGAATGGGGTTAGGGCCCTTAAAAAAGGGACGCCTGAGAGAGGCCCCTCGCCCCTTCTGCCACGTGGGGACACGCGGAGAACACAGCCATCTATGAACCGGGAGGCCCTCACCGGACTCCGGATCTCCCGGCACAGTGATCCCGGACTCCCAGCCCCCACAACTGTGAGAAGTCAGCGTGCGTTGTTTAGAAGCCCCCAGGCTGTGGTGTGCTGTCACCGCTGCCCCAAAGGGCTCCAACACCAGGCGGACTCACCCCAGCCTATCCAGAACCATCTCATCCACTGGCTGCACTGCCTTGGGCTTCATCCCAAGGCCCTGTTCTTCACCCCTCCCGCCTCCCTGCCCCGGAGGAGCCAGGTACACCCACCACCCTGCCCTCCTGCTCTGTCCCCCACAGCCCTGCCCAAGCAGCCCCCAGACCACAGCCCGCTGAGAGGCGCCAACAACAGGTAGGGGGCGTACTGCGGAGCCTGACAGAGAGAGGAGGGACACCTGCCCCTCCGTCTGTCTACCCAGGAGATCCCCACGTCAGACCAGGGACAGAGACCCCTCATCCTTCCCCAGCTGCCCCCACTTCCTTCCCCCTCCCGCTTTGCTCTTTTTTTTAAACTAAGCTTCTTTTGTTTTTTGAAGGCCCCTTCCTGTGTGCTCGCCCGCACATGCATGTCAAGTTTTTATTCCAGTCCTTCAATGAGGTCTTTGCTGAGAATTTACAATTCCCCCGTGGCCTCAATCTTGCAAAGATTGCTTTTTAACGCTGTTAGGCCTTAATTCTAATAAGCCTCCTCTTTATTACAGAACCAGGTCACATTTCCTTGACACCGCCAGAAAATCTTTCATCTGGCCGGGAGGGGTGGGGGGGGAGGGACAGAAAGACAAGGGGCAGGGAGACGGAACCAGAGAGGAATCTTCCCTTAATTTAATGGAATTTTAAAATAATCTCATTTCTGGGAACCAGGGTGGCCTGACCGCTTTAGATAACTCCATGATACGACTGTGTCTCCCACCAGCGGGCGTTTTCATTTTGCGTCTTGATTTGTAAATGACAAGAGAAGTAAGGGGCGGCAAGGGGACCTACCGGCCATACCAGGCATGCATCCAGGCTCCGCCCTGGACAGACGGGCATCTGCTCTGGCCCAGCACACGTTCTCTCGCCAGGCTGCTCCGGTCCTGAGGGCCAGCACAGGAAACAGAAGAACAGCACCCGCAGGCTCTAGGACAGAAACCAAACCCCTTCAGAGGAGAGGCACGCGGGTGGGTCTGGACACCTGGGGACCCGTCCGTCAAACTGTCCCTCCTCCTGGCCTCCCCCCTCCTTCTTCCTGAGTGAGCAGGTTTTCTAGGTTTGGGGCTCCGGAGGGAGAGATGCAGCTGAGGGTCAGGAAGCCTATTTCTAGCTGCATTCTCAGGACAGAAGGACAGAGGCGTTTATTAAGCACCTACTGTGCCCCTTCCCCCCACTGCTTGTCACTGAAGTGGAAGGACTCCAAGAGCGAGAGGCTAAAGTGTGCCAGAATGTTCCTAAAACCCGTGAGGGGCTTCCTGAGACTGAGGGTGAGCATCCAGGAACGAGGCCTTCCTTCCAGAAGGTTCTGCATTGGGGGGGGG
>NW_023199860.1:0-1294 GCF_002007445.2 Ailuropoda melanoleuca
GCCCGTGTGTTCTGGGAGGGCCTCCCGAGGCCCGTGAGCCTGTTCAGGGTCAGCTTTGTCTCCAGTGAGGGCGGCCACTCGGGGCAGGTGAGAGCAGCCCCTGCCCAGGGGCCGCTGGGGGACCTCGGGTTCAGCGGGGACGAGGTGAACACGAGGGGTCCAGCGCCCGCAGCACCCTGCACCCTGCTTTCATGGTGGCTGGGTGTTGGCGGAGCCCCTGGGCACCGGGCTTGGCCTGGTGTGGGGGAGCACTGAGCAGCAGGCTCCATCCGGCCTCTGGGGGCCCCAGTCTTGCCCAGGGGCGGGCAAGGGACAGGTGTGAAGCAAGGAATCAGACAAACACACATAAAGGACATCCATGAAGTAGGGTGCAGGGCCCGGGGCTTGTGAGCTGGGCTCCTTGAGGGAGGGGGTGGGGGTGGGCGAGTTCCCAGGAGGCCCCACCTGTGTGGGGGGTTCCACCCTCCAGTGCACGTCCCGGGCCGGGGTCTCCTTCCTGCCGGGGGCTGAGTGCTCCCTGGCCTGGGGAGCTGGCTCCAGGCCTCACGCATGTGTCTGCCCGCCTCGCAGGTGGAGGCCCCTGGGAACGCCACGGCAGCCACTCTGGGCCCTCTCTCCCCCTCCACCACATACTCTGTCCGCGTCACCTGCCTCTACCCCACAGGCGGTTCCTCCACCCTGACCGGCCACCTGACCACACGTGAGGGCGCTGAGGTTGGGGTGGGGTCCCCAGGCCGGCTTCATCCCTCCCCTGATGGATGGTTCGAGCTAACATGTTGGCCTAGATGCCTGTTGTGTGCAGTGCTGAGCTGGGTGGGCGCATATACCCAGGCACGTGCGATGTGGGGCGTATAGGGCCCTGACCCAGGGCACCGAGTGCTGAGCAGAGGACGGGGCCGGGCACCTCCAGAAGCAGGGCCCCTACCCAGCCTGCAGCCTGGCCCTGGGAGAGGGGAGCAATGTGGGCACGGCTGTTGCTTGGGGTCCCCTCTCCTCCCCAAGTGTGGTCCCGCAGCAGTGAAACCTGCATGTACACGTGGGGTGTCTCTGGCGAGTCACCCAGGGCGGGGGCATGTGGNAGGGGGCATGTGGGGCCCCCTCTGAGCCTCAGCGGGATGCAGTGGCCACCTCCTCGGGGCCGTTGCTTGACCAGACCCTGCTGCCCCAGCCTCAGTGTCCCTGCTGTGCCTCCCAGGGAAAGTCCCCAGCCCGAGCCAGCTCTTGGTGACAGAGCTCCCTGGGGACGAGGTCCAGCTGGAGTGGGCGGCCGCTGCGGACTCTGGAGTGCTCGTCT
>NW_023199861.1:0-608 GCF_002007445.2 Ailuropoda melanoleuca
TGTTTGTCTCAACTCACACCCACTGGCCAAGGTCACAGCCAGTGTTGCTGTGGGACCCTTGGTATTATTTATATCCTCTGACCCTTGGTATTACTTATATCCTCCAGCCCTTGAATGGGCTGCAAGAGCCTTTTGGGCAACCCAGAGCAGTGTTGTCTCCAGAGTAAACATCATGGGTGACTTGACCTGCTCTCCCTGTGCTAGGTACGGTTTTGAGCTCTAAGCCAGCTGTGCTCTAGCTGTGCTCCCTGGACCGGCAGCACTGGCATCACCTGGCAAGTTGTTATAAATGCAAGTTTTGGGTTCTTGCCTAAGACCACTGGATCAGAAACTCTTGAGGAAGCACACAGTGGTGGGTCCAGCCTTCTGTCCTTTCACTGGCCTCCAGGGAGACTCTGCTGAGGGCTCAGGTTTAAGAATCCCTGTTCTCTCTAGCTGGCCTCGCTCNTTCTCTCTAGCTGGCCTCGCTCCCACTTTGCAGTGCTCCTCAATTTGCTGGGATCCCTCTTTTATTTATTTATTTTTAAAAGATTTTAATTATTTATTCGACAGAGATAGAGACAGCCAGTGAGAGAGGGAACACAAGCAGGGCGAGTGGGAGAGGAAGA
>NW_023199862.1:0-206 GCF_002007445.2 Ailuropoda melanoleuca
TCAGAAGGAAGGCAGAAGGGCTGGATGTCCCTGGATATGTGACTTTTAAGAAGCCTGTGCACATGCTCACGATCTCTCAAAGAAGGGACATTTTTCCTTAGAATCCAAAAGAAATAATACACCGATGCCTAAAATGTTCCTAGCTAGTTATATATTTTCTAAAATTGGAACTTCTGCTCAACTTTTAGAAGAGCGTATATATATAT
>NW_023199862.1:7712-7814 GCF_002007445.2 Ailuropoda melanoleuca
TGTGTGTGTGTGTGTGTGTGTGTGTGTGTGTGAGAGAGAGAGAGAGAGAGAGAGAAAGGGATCAGTCTAAAGGATTGTGAGGTTTTGGTGCTACCTGAATGG
>NW_023199863.1:0-637 GCF_002007445.2 Ailuropoda melanoleuca
AAAAGTACCTGAAGAAATAATGGTCCAAGAAGCTGAGTGAACCCCGAGCGCGATAAGCAGTCACACTGAGATACATCGCAAAGTTCTGGAAACTAAAGACGAGAGAAAAAAAATCTTTGAGAACAGGCAGAGAAACAACCCATGGCATATGAAGGAACACTGATTTAGTGACGGTAGGTTTGTATCCGACAGCACGGAGGCCAGAAGGAAGCGGCAGGTTTCTCAANCAACCCATGGCATATGAAGGAACACTGATTTAGTGACGGTAGGTTTGTATCCGACAGCACGGAGGCCAGAAGGAAGCGGCAGGTTTCTCAAATCGACTACAAATCCTGTATCTGGCGGAATGATCCTCAGGAGGAAAGGGGAACTAAGGAAATTTCCTGATGAAGGAAGAATATGGAATTGGCTGCCAGCTGACCTACTACTACAGAAGAGCCAAGGGTAAGATGTCCCGTTCATCCTTCTCTGTGGCTTATACCTGCTCTCATATCTGAAAGCTAACTGAATTTACTTTGTTTTGAAGAAAACTCTGCCGCTAACGTTGGGCTCAAACTCATGAGCCAGAGATCAACAGTCACACGCTCCACCCAGCAAGCCAGAGAGGCACCCATGACCAAATTTGAAATAATTGAAA
>NW_023199864.1:0-681 GCF_002007445.2 Ailuropoda melanoleuca
AAACAACTGAAACTAGGCGATTGGGAATGTGGGTCGTGTTTTGGCTCACTTCTCATTGGGCGACCTGAATCCGGTTACTAAACCCTTCCAAACCAGTTTCCCTGCTGTGGGCCGCAAGAAGGATCTCTGTGATCACTCAGGAGCTGCGTGTGCCCGCAGGCAGTCTGCACAGTAAAGTGGCCCAGCGCGTGAACCCGGGAAGCTCCAAGCCATCTGCCGCATCTCCGCCCAAAGCGGAATCCTAGGAGTTCCTCCTTCTCNTAGGAGTTCCTCCTTCTCTGCTCCTCGCCCTGCGCATAGCCCGGAGACAGGACCTAGGCCTGGCTGACTGTCTCCTCGCCAGAGTCATGAACCAGTCCCGTGCTTGCGGCCGCCTGCGCATCCTGCTGGGACACCTCAGCCAGCGCTCGGCAGGGGCCGCCGTATCCTTTGGGCTGCGCGGGGCTCAGGCTGCAAGTGTGGTGGCCTCCAGGGCTCAGTGCCCAGCCACCCAGCTGGCTCTTCCCCTTCCTCCGCACCGCGTCCCCGTCCCCAGGATGGTCAGAGCTGCTCAGGGCGCCTAGGGCGACAAGGGGAGGGGGTGGGTGGACAGGGGAGCGGGGGCTATTCGGGGCACTCCGGGGGCCTGTTTCCCTGCTTTGCGAGGGGATGTGTTAGTCCTTACTGAGGGGCCTGCTCTCA
>NW_023199865.1:0-849 GCF_002007445.2 Ailuropoda melanoleuca
GGTGGCCTGGAACAATAGGTTGTTGACCTAGGAAAAAGCATGTGGAGTAGAGAATCCTGGTCTTCAGAGGATAGAATAACTCAGCAGGTACAAAAAAAAAAAAGCAGAGAATAAAGGTGGAGAAAGTGGCTTTTTCATTCCTGAAGCCTGACTACATTCTGCTTTTACATTCCTTGAGACAACCGTACATACAAAATGTAATGTTTTCCTTTTTCTTGCTGATGCCAGAGCAAGTAAGTTTCTAGTACTCCCTTATGGATGAGATCAGGTGTTAGGTGTAGTCTCTTTTTGGTCAACAAAATTGAAACAGGTGCCCAGGAGACTACAGAAAGTTCATAGGTTTCAAAGTTTCTGGTCTTAACCAAATGTTATTTATTAAACTTCCTTCAATACAAGTATTAGACCTGAATAAGCCCATGTCTCCCAAATCTAGGCCAGACTTCTCCTCTAGACTCCTATAAATCCAACTGCATAAGAATCATCATCATAATTCTTCATTGATGATCTACTGGGGAACCAAGTAGGGTTCTAGTAGGCATTTTATATACAAACCTTTTGCCAAATCTTTACCACAACCCTACACTATTCTCACTCACATATACAGATGCTAAAGCATANTTCTCACTCACATATACAGATGCTAAAGCATAAAGAGTTGGGTGACCCACTCAAGGACTTACGGAAAGAAGAGAAACCAGAGACTGTTGAACTCCTCCACAAAGCTAGAGTTCTTTGACACTAAATCTTTATAGCTCCTCATAATCAATAGATTAAAAGTAAGCTGGACATGGCATAGGAAGGCTGGAGCTTGAATTCAGTTTTATTCTTCACAGTTACATGATCCCAGGC
>NW_023199866.1:0-699 GCF_002007445.2 Ailuropoda melanoleuca
TGTACACCTGTAACTAATGTAGGACTGTATGTTAACTATACTGGTAAATTAAAATAAAAACTTAAAAAAAATCAGACTTAGCTCTGGGAGAGCCAGGATGGCATGAGGAGACTGAATCTCTGCCCTGAAAGAGAAAACACAACAAACAGCCTGCGTAGATATAGCACAGAAGCAGAAGTTTGAAAAACATCTGGAGCATAGAGATGTGGGCGTGGCTTACTAATCAGCATATCATAGTGGGGCAGAGATTCTTCCAAGAATTCTCCAGGAACAAACGAGTTGGCATGCACTATTTCCCATCCCCATCCCCTAGCATTGACACAGGACCGCCTGGGATCACCAGCACAGAGCAGATACTTGCTACCTAACTTGCTTACACTGCACCGCCACTGCCCACCCCCTTCTGTGGACATGCTGCCTCCAGCAGGCATGCCTTGGTCTGGGTGCTACAGCCNACTACAGCCCCTTCCACAGAGGACCAGCACGGATCTTGCTGACATTGTGCCTCCTGCCCTCTGAAACTGCAGTTCCACCTCCACTCACACAGCTGGCCTAGTCAGGGCAGCAGTAGGTCCCCTCTCACAGAGGACTGGCATGCAGACAGTGCTGCGACTGCATGCCCCACCTCCACACATTGTGGATCCCCAATCCCCACCACCAATATGCTTGTGGCCAGAGTCTACCAAATGTGGTGCCAGG
>NW_023199867.1:0-1231 GCF_002007445.2 Ailuropoda melanoleuca
TTTACAAAGGCAGAGTTAACAAAACAAAAGTGAGGACACTGAACAAAGCATTTGGGGTGTAAATAGAAACCCTGGCCTCAGGAAGTGAGGACATCCGACATAAGATTCCTGGTTGTGTCTGAAACTCAGCTTAGTGGTGTTTCCAAGATACAACGTAGTAACTTTGCCTCTCCTTGTGTACTGAAAGTAGCCGAAGTGATTGAAACATTCTGGGAATGAAGCAAGCTTCAAGAATTGTCAGTTTCTGGGTTGGTTAAGCAGCCTTCTGCTCAGGCCATGATCCCAGAGTCCTGGGATGACCCTGACTCAGGCTCCCTGCTCAGCGGGGAGTCTGCTTCTCCCTCTCCCTCTGTCGTTCCCTCCCCCCTCACGCTCTCTCTCTTTCTCTCAAATAAATAAATAAATAAATAAAATCTTAAAAAAAAAAAAGNAAAAAAAAAGGAATCGTCACTTGCACTCTGCTGTTGGCATTAATACCAACGCTCACATGTGGTTTTTCTGTTTGGTAAGTAAGAAAAAACCACTAGAGATTCTGAAAAGATTTACTTACTTGATGTTCATCATCTCTTTTTACTTATAATCAGTTGTGAGATGAATTCTGTGTCACAATGCCATAAGGATGCGAGCTATAATCGTGTGCTTTCTTGTTCCAAAATAAGAAGTTAATTAAAAATTTTATGCATGGGAAGCATCGCTCTATCCTTTCTGAAAGATTTTACATATTACTTCCTTAGCTACGAAACCAGAAAATAAGTCTTCTGGAGTCTTATTCCTAAGTTTTATTTTCTAGGAAGATAGAAACTTTCCTGTGTATGGTGTCAGAGAGTTGGTTAAAACAACATTAAAACTTCTTTGCTTTCAGCAGCTTAAGAAAGATGTATTTTGTCTTTGCTTCAATAACCGATGATTCTACCTGGTTCTCTAATACTTATCTTTTTATAGCCCATATTATGTATTCCCTATACTCATATTTTNCGATGATTCTACCTGGTTCTCTAATACTTATCTTTTTATAGCCCATATTAGGTATTCCCTATTCTCATACTTTGATGCTGTAGCAAAGGTGAATGTTGGAGGCTCCGTGGACAGTGCAAATTATTGCAAGCTTCTATGAGACATAGGTTTACACGTCATCTGCATGAATACGGTCATTGACAAGGCATAGCAAGAATCTTAACAATGGCCATGCACCAAGACACAGCCAGTCTACTCCTAGGATCATATCATTCAG
>NW_023199868.1:0-290 GCF_002007445.2 Ailuropoda melanoleuca
GTCCTATCGAGTGGATTTCTCCCCTGGAAGTTTCCTGGCCTTTGAGGGGCAGGCAGAGAGAGAGATGATCCCCACTCCTTTCCTTCTGTGCTGTAGATATAGGTCCAAATCTGACACATACTGAGATTTAAACTTCCTGGGAGGACCAAGGGCTATTTTGGCAACAAGTTTATGTTGGGCCTCTTTTTTTTCTTCATGAAAAGGAAATCTCTTCAATAATGATGCCAGTTAACAGAAAAGTGATTTATTCATTTTGCAAGTATCATTTCAGGACATGCTTTTTTTTTTTT
>NW_023199868.1:7845-9465 GCF_002007445.2 Ailuropoda melanoleuca
GAGGTTGGGGAGCCCCAGACCCCGAGCCCCGAGGGGCGCCCAGAATCGCAACATTGAGGAACCCGAGCCTGGGGACTGGGGTTCAATGCTCCAGTGTTGGGGAGTTTCAGACCCCGAGCCCTGAGAGTGAGGCGGCAGGTCAGGATCCAGACGTTGGGGACTCCCGGAGCCCGAGCCTGGAGGACTGAGGGATCAGGACCGCGACGTTGGAGAGCTTCGCTGCCGGAACGAGGGTGTCCAGTCGGCATTCTTGGGGCGCCCTCCGCAGGGCGGAGGGGAGTTGAAGGCGGGAGGGGAGTGAGGCGGCGGGGAAGCCCGAGGCGGGCGGGGCGGGAGGGGAGCCCCGGAAAGGGTCGGGGGATGGAGAGGCTTGTGGCTTTGGCGGAGGGGAAGGAGCGCGGGGGCCTCTCCTGGAGGGGGCGCGGGAAGCGGAGTTGTGCAGGAAGCCGGGGATACGTTGTGGAGCATAGCGGGTCGGAGGGATGGAACGCCTCGGCGGAGGATCGCGGGTGGCTGGGGGTGGGGGTGAGGGGGCAGGGACTCGCGGAACGTCTCGGCCTAGGGGACGCACCCTCTCGGTGGAATGGGGTCATGGAAACCTCGAGAGGGCATTCACTCCGGAGGGCAAGACCAGGCCATCACAGACGGGGGGCGGGAGGGACTAAGGAGCGGCGCACCTCGCTGACTGCCGCGGGGACCTGAAGGCAGCGAGGGCACCCCAGATCCCAGTGCATTTGTGGGCGCTGGAGCACAGACCCACGGGGGTAGATCCGCGGGCCCCGACGGGGTCTTTGCTGCATCTCCTATTTCTAAGCTGGGTTAGAAGTGATTTTGCCCAGGGACCCATTGAGAACAGTCTGGGCTTAAAGGAGTAGTTAAGGAGTGAGATTTCAAATGTGCAGAGAAGCTCTACCTGTGTGTGTGCCTTAGATACAACTCATAATAAAGGTGTGTTTAATTCTTAGATTCACTTGTGTTACTTGCTCCTCACTCTCCTGTACTCTGTGAGAAGCTGTTTCTGAGTAAAAACTGGAGGAAAATAAGCGAGGCGGGGGCGGGGGGGCGTGCGCGCTCTCACACACGGACACACACCGCCCACAAATGCACTGCATTCCACAGCCGAGTAAACACGAGAAATATTGTCCAGTTTTGGATTGTTTGTGTTGGTATGGACTTCCTCTACCGAAGTTAATAGGAAGTTACCTGCCTGGAAGGTGGACGGCCTTGGCCTTTGACTACCCTCTTAAGATAGTCACAGCGGGTACCCATCCCTCTGCTGCTTACACCCTTGACCAGGTCACTGGCAGGACACTAGGCTGCTTAGTGCCTCAGTGAATGGGTAGCCAAATGTGTGTCTAAAGATAAACAAACGACCAGTACATTTTCTGTTTTTTTTTTCCCTGTTGTTTATTTTGGGTCCCCAGCTTCCTTCAATTAGTTAAATAGTATTGACATTGTATATTAACTTATCCATATGGTTAATTTTGTACGGTAATTAGTTTAATTATTTCATGTAACAGTTAATTCACGACTACCCAGGGCCCCAGGAGTCCTATCGAGTGGATTTCTCCCCTGGAAGTTTCCTGGCCTTTGAGGGGCAGGCAGAGAGAGAGATGATCC
>NW_023199869.1:0-906 GCF_002007445.2 Ailuropoda melanoleuca
AATACCTACCCTGTGGCTCTCCTACCGTTGTATTTTGGAAAAGCATAACTTATCTGGTTCCACGGGTTCACGGAGAGAAATTTTGCCCCCAGTTTCACTGATACTGATTTAGATGCTATTTAGATGAGACTTTGGACTTGGAATTGATGCTGGAGTGAGTTAAGACTTTTGGGGTTGTTGGCAGGGGGTGAATGTGTTTTGTATACAAAAAGGACACAAATTCTGGGGGGGACCAAAGAAGGGAATGTTATGGACTAAATTATGCCTCCCTAAAATTTGTATGTTGAAGCCCTAATACCGTGGGACTGGTGGCCTTCCAAGAAGAAGCAGAGACACCAGAGAACTCTCTCTCTCTCCGCGTGCACACAGATAAAAGGCCATGTGAGCAGAAGGTGGTCATCTGCGAGCCAGGAAGAGAGGCTTCACAAGAAGCCAGCCCTGCCAGCACCTTGATCTTGGACTCCTAGCCTCCAAAACTGTGAAAAAATACATTTCTGTTGTTTAAGCAACTCTGTCTGTGATACTTTGTTATGGCAGCCTGAGCAAATTAATATTTGCTCCATCCAATTAACAGACACCAACAGTTTCTGAAATTAGTCCACCAGTCTAGGAAATTATTACTATTCCATTATCAACTGTAATTTCTTGTCGCCTGAGTGGGAAGCCATGTAGCTGGCAGTGTAGAATTAAGAGAGTCTAGAAATTAAGTCTCCAATCTCCTCAGGACCCACATTTGACCAAAAAAATTTTTTCAAGATGTATCTGGATAAGAATAAAATAGGTATTGTCCATGATAAAAGCAAATTTAATGTAATTCAAGTAACAACGAAATAATGCAATTCTCTTTAGAATACGTTTCAGGATTTTAAAAAGATTTCCTTTCCTATTAGTATTTTACTTGAATTA
>NW_023199870.1:0-2145 GCF_002007445.2 Ailuropoda melanoleuca
ATTCAACAGTTCTGTACATTACTCAGTGCTCAACACCGTAAGTGTACTCTTAATCCCCATGACCTATTTCACCTATCCCCCCATCTGGCCATCCCTAGTCTGTGCTCTACATTTGAGACTGATTTTTGGTTTGTTTTCTCTTTGTTCTTTCTTTTTGTCTCTTAAATGCCACACGGGAGTCAAACCCATGTTAACATCACACACATCGACTTTAAAGCTTACCTCCGTTTCTTGGTCTGGATGAAATGTGGTGACTATACCACCACGTTGACTCCACAGTGGCTCCCAGGGATCCCCATCCGTGCTATACACCTCCCTGTCTATCCACTGCCTGGTTGCTAATAGGTTTCTGACCAAGAGAATATAGTTGAAGAGATGGATGTCACCTTTAAGCATTAATGACAAAACATTATCACTTTCCTGTTACTCTCTTCTGTTCCCTTCCTTTCTTTCCTGTATCCCTGCACTGGTGTTTAGAACTGCCCTACATAAAGGCCCACAGAGGAAGGAACCTAGGGAGTGCCCAGGCTAACAGGCAGAAAAGAACTCAAGCTCAGGATTTCACTTAAACCCACTTTGTTGAGTCTGAGCTAAATCCTGACATTAGTCACATCAGTGACTTGGGAGCAAATCTTACCACAGTTGGGCCTCAGGTGAGGCGCAGACTGCATCACACAGAGACCTGGGGGCAGAAATACCCAGTCTCAACTGTGCGGAAATTCCAGGCCCCCCTGAATTGGTAGCTAGGAAATATCACACTTCAGAAGTGCTAAGCTTTCTAGTAGTGTTATCAGAGACAAACAGATAGCTAACGCAGTCGACCAGGCTTCAGCACCTGGCCCTCCCATCCACTGCCATCTCTTGTTCTCACCTCCCAGCCTCCACCAGCCACTCTGGCCACTTTCCCAATCTTCTCTGGTCAAACTGGTTTCTGTCTGAGAGATTCGGCCCCAGCGGTGCCCTCTCCCTGACACTGTTCCCAGAGGTGTGCAGCTCTTGCTCCCTCTTGTCAATCTGCTACCAGCAGATGTCACCACGTGGAGGCCTTCCAGACCCTCCTCTCCTGTGACTCCCTAGCCCTCCCTACTACACTGTGCTGGTAACTGGAGTATAATATCTGCTCTGTTCTTTCACACTTCTTGCTTTTCAAGGTGTTCTCCATCAGAACAGCAGAAACAACCTGGCCATTTGCAGACTGCACTGGGGCCCACCAACTCACCTGGCACAGGCTGAGCGCTCAGAGCATAGTTGCTGAAAGAAGAAATGGGAAGGTCTTGGGGCCCTGCCTTCCATCCTTGTCACCATGTCCATTCCTGAGCCCGTTATGCTAGCACTGGGATGGGCAATGTGAGAGGCTAGAATGGATATCAAGTGGCCAAGATGCATCCGGCTGCTTAGTGCCTTTTCCAGGTTGAATGCGCTTGGGCGGATGTCAATGTGTGATGCAAAGATCATCATACCTGGTGCCCACTCCCATGGGGCCACCTACATGTCTGTTCCCCAGGCCTAATTGTCATAAATCTTCTTCCTCCCAGTCCCTGACCAATGAGCCAAATCATCTACCACTGCCCTGAGCCAATGTATATTCTTTCCTCTGGCTGCTTTTCTTTCCATACCACCTGAAAGAATTGAAAGAATTTTGAAATGCTCGAAAGAATTTTCCGTCACGGCATCCTATCAAGACTACCCTGAACGGGGCTGTAGTATATCTGCAGCCAATTTCCATCCTGCAGCCACATCCAAGCCCATTCAGCCATGAACCAACCTCAGTCTTTTCCCTCCTCTGTCGCCTGGAGCAATAGTGGGTCTTCTGCCAGTCCTCTCTGAAGCTCCTCTGGCCCGTTCATGGGGACTTGCAAGTGAGCCCGTGCACCACACACAGAGTGGCCCCTAGCGCCTGCCTCTGCCCATGTGCCAGGGGTGACTCAGGAGCTCAGGCTCCCACCTTACCCCCTTTCAGCCTCAGCCAAACCTCTTGGAAGGACTGTGTGCTCTGCACACATCAGAGAGATACAGGAGGGCACAGGAAAGAAAACCCACTGACCTAAAGAAGCTCCTAAACCATTGACCTCCTTCCATCCTGCCTCCATATGCCCTGGAAGAGAAGAGGAGGAGAGGCCTGCAGGTGTGGACAAAGCCCTGCCC
>NW_023199871.1:0-584 GCF_002007445.2 Ailuropoda melanoleuca
ATTACTTTTGCTGTCATGACGTACATTCATTAGAAAAGAGACTACTTTTAAAAGTTGATATCCTTAAAAAAGTTAACATCTTTCATTTCTGTATATTAGATGGCATTATAATAATGTCATTACCAAATATTATAGATACCATAGAATACATGTGTTTTTTCTTTTAGGGGTATCCCCATTAAATTGAATAACTATGAAATCATAAGCTTGTTTTTTTATTATTATTATCACATTTCAATATCCCAAATAGTGTCTGGCTAATAGTAGTCCTCAACAAATGTTTGTAAATAAAAAAATGAAGATATGACATAAAAATTCTCCTGCAAAATTCATTTTCTGACCTATTGTATAAAAACACCTGGAGTTACAAAAGCATGAGTAATNCTACAAAAGCATGAGTAATTATGATAAACCATTCCCTTATGAGACCAAGCTGATATTAATGTTCTTAGAATCAAGTGCTTGTTCACTTTTTCCCTTATATCATAAGTGCCTGTGTGCGAAACAATAACAACAATGGAGATATCTTTTAGAAAGTATCAATATTATCTCCATCTTTTTTTTCCTTTAACACAGCAAAATGA
>NW_023199872.1:0-1351 GCF_002007445.2 Ailuropoda melanoleuca
AATTAATGCGAAAATAATTTTAGTCAATAATGCTAACCATCTTCCTTTCTAGGCCGTTCACTGAAGCCCAGCGACAGCAAAAATACTTGGACTCCTTTCTCTTGTCCACTGTGATTGTGGCGTTTACTAGGCAGAAAAATAGCCCCAGGAGGTAAGAAGAGGGAGGGGAGCTGTGACCACAAGTGTGAGGGACACCTCCACCCCAACCCCATGATGGAGGGCTGACTTAGGAACCTCACCGGAAGAAAGCAGCTTCCGGCAGTAATTAACACCTGCGGTACACTCACTGTGTGCCTGGAGCTACACTAAGTGCTTTACCAGGATTATTTCATCTAAGTTCATGTGGGCTTATCGAGTTTATTTTTTATGTTCCTTGCTACAGACTGTAAATCTTAACACCAATTTTAATATTATGTTTCTAAACGTTCCCTAGGGTTAATAAGAGACTGGAGTATCCAATAAGCCTAATACGCTGATAGCCCATTTATTTAAAATGTCACCTCAAAAAATAAAAACTTTAATTAAAAAAAAATGCCACCTCCAAGTATCTATTTATGATTTATAGTTAAGTTCTAGGAGAACGGGTATCTGAACCGCACATATTCATCCCCATTTAATGCACACTGATTCTGAACGGGGCTGGCTGAGAAGCCAGAGCTGAAAGTGCTGAGTATTTCAACTGGTAACAGGTACAAACAGGTTCCATTCTTTCCTGTGTTCTCAACAGGGCTTCCAAAGACCATTTCTTTGTGTAAGCTGCCAGATATGAATGAAATGAAATCAAGAAATCCTGGACACATAACGGCAGGTCAGACCATGAGGAAAGTTTTGCCCTGGGAACCTTTCTGTTCAGTATTCAGAATTCCCACTCCCAGGTAAATGTTACCTAGGCGGATGGATACAAGTGTGAAAAGAAAGGAAGGGTTCTAGTAATGGAGAATTCCAAGCACCAGCATGTCTGGACTCCAATCTGAAGAAAGTACCAAAAAGCAATGTTGAACATGGAATTTTGTAGTCATACCTTCAGAATGTAGGTTCTTAGTACCTCAAATGTATGGCACCTGCTGGGAGAGGGTGGGAGGAGTCAGCTCTCTGGAATCCTAAGGGCTGACTCTTTGTAGAGCCAATTCTCCATCTCAAGCCAAGCCAGCTCCTTATCCTTAGTTTAATGGATTTCTTTCTCTTTTATAAAGATGTTCAGAGGGGAAGGAACAAATGCAGCCTGCTTGGGAATTCACTCTAGCATTTAACAATCCTCAGGGTGGCTCCTAGAACCTCAACTAATTGGTTCACTGTCAGTGTGAGAGTAATACTATATGCACCATCTGGCACAGTTTTAGGTGTTCCCCCC
>NW_023199873.1:0-1363 GCF_002007445.2 Ailuropoda melanoleuca
CCTGATGCTCTACCCTGTATCTATGTCTTACTCTAGATAGATGACTCAGTCCCATCTCAGACCTATTAATTTAGATTATCAGGTTTGAGGTACATGGACTAATTTCTAAACTTTAAAAATAAATTCTTATGCAATTAAAAGTTTAAGAAGCTGGGTTTTTAAAATTCACCTATGATAGAGCTATTTTTGACTTCATGCTGATATAAATTACTATTTTGCATTAATTCTGAAAATGAGTATTAGAATACTTATGTTTCCTTGCTATTAAGAATATTAATCAAATACAAGGCTATCTTAAATGATGAAGTGTGAAGTTAATACTCAAGTTAGTTCCTGGAACTTTTTCCTTATATTCATGGGATCGGAAGATATTTTTAATGATTAATCAAAGCTACGGGGAATAAATACCAATAACAACAGTAATAACAGACTTAAAAAATATTCATCAGGGTGGTTCAGTGGTTAAAAGTAAGGGTTCCTATGTCTGGGTCTGAAATTTAGTAGCTTTATTAGAAAGACCACTAATACTATACAAATTACTAGAAACTGCTGACAAGCCCTTTTCTTTAGACATACATAATCTGATTGTACATTAGAGTCCCTATTCTTCAGTATGTTCTCCATATGTCAGTTTTTATTAATCTCAGATCCTACTTTTTGTCTTGGATAACTATTTCTATAATAAATTTTTGCTTTGTGGATTTGATTTTAAGCAGGTATGGAATGGATTTCAGAACCAAGTCATCTAGTTGAGAGATTTAATTGATTTATTCTGTCCCTCCCCCTTCACGAGAAAGGATATAATAAAAAACAACAAACACAGTTGGTACTTATTTTGTCACAAGACCTACTTACACAAAGAGAGCACATTGCTGAGTTGTTTAATGGAAAGTTCACTTAGGGGACCCTCTGTAGCACCAACCAGCTACTTGACTTTGAGCAAGTTACTGAGTATTTCTGCCTGATAAAAACAATTGTCTATAAAAAAGAGAAAAAAATCACTTAGTAACGTCATAGCAAGGGTTGAAGAAGATAACAAGAAATGCATAAAATATCTGACCTCTTCTGCTTTAACAACATTTTTTATGCTATAAAGAAAACCTCACGGAGTAGATGCTATGCTCCCCTGCATATTCAGGAAATCATTCTGCTAGGCAGTCTACCTTAGGTCTCTATGTTAGGAATTTCTACTAGACACGACTGATATTTTGGTATGATTACTATTGCGTTTATAAAATACCCAGCTATTAAGCTAGTAAACCATCTTTCCCACTCCTTTTATTTCAAAACAAAATAACAATATATATATAATATCAAAGAATATAAAGTATTTGATTACATTTATACTGAGCTGCCGGAGCCA
>NW_023199874.1:0-717 GCF_002007445.2 Ailuropoda melanoleuca
CAATACAGATTTGCAGTCTTCTAGAACATGATGTTTATCTAAATTGTCTGAGTTTCCTGTCAAGTTCGACAGACTAAAGAGGAGAGAATACTGTCAATCTTTTTAAGTATTTTAGTAGATTCTTAAAGAAGTTACCAAATCTTTATTTATTTATTTTTTTAAAGATGTAAATTCTTACTCTGTGCTCCATTTAGGGAGAATCAATGCCATTTGATTTTGCAGTGTTGAAAATTGCATGGATAGCTCAGCAAATCACCCTTCCTTCTTCTCGCCAACTATTATTCCCATGGAAATATGGACCGAGTAATAAAGAGAAGAGAGCCATTATCACAGGCTGGAAATAGCATCAGATTGACAGTCAGGGAACCACAATTCTCTTCCTTATTCTGCTGCTCACCAGTGGGATGACCTTGGGCATCTCAGAAACATATCTGAGNGCTCAGAAACATATCTGAGACAAGTGCCTTATATAAAAATGAGGGAGTTGCGGGGCACCTGGGGGTCTCAGTCGGTTAAATGACCGACTCTTGATTTCGGCTCAGGTCATGATGTCAGGGTTGCGAGATATAGCTGCGCGAGGAGCCCCAACTCTAACCCCACCTTCAGCCCCAGAACAGGCTCTATGCTGGGTGGAAAATCTGCTTGCCTTCCTCCATCTCTCTCCCTCTGTCCCTCCCCCCACTCATGAATGTTCTCGCTCTAAAATAAATAAATCTT
>NW_023199875.1:0-824 GCF_002007445.2 Ailuropoda melanoleuca
CTTTAGTCAATCTTGGGACTCCAATAGTGATTAAACTATTTTTATGGGAATTTATTGTTTTGAAAATATATCATCACTTTATATGTCTGATTTCTCTCTCTCCAGCTAGAAAGCAAGCTCTTGAGGGTAGAAAAATTTTGTCTTTTTTGTTCCACCCTATCTTTTTATCTGTGCCACCACATACACACACTGCAATATTCAAAATAATTTCTTTAGTTCATTCATTTCTTTAACTAACAAGGGCATGTCACTCAAAGAGTTTTCTTTTTACTTAAAAAATATCGAATATCTTCACCATTGTTAAGTGTACAGTTCAGTTGTGGTAAACACATCTACCCTGCTGTGCAACCAACCTCCAGAACTTTTTCATCTTGTAAAACTGAAAGAAACTCTATACCCATTAAACAACCTCCCATTTCTCTCTCCCCTCAGTTCCTGGCCACCACCATTCTACTTTCTGTTTCCGTAAATTTGACTATTCTAGATACCTCATGTAAGTGGAATCATACAATATTTTCTTTTTGTGACTGGGTTATTTCACTTAGCACATGTCTTCAAGGTTCATCCATGTAGTAGCATGTTAGAAAATCCTTNCAGAAAATCCTTCCTTCTTAAGGCTGAATAATATTTCCTTGTGGGTCTAGCCCACATTTTGTTTACGCATTCATCCATTCATTTGGGTCACTTCCACATTTTGGCAATTGTGAATAATACTGCTAAGAATCTGGAGGTGCATATGTCTCTTTGAGAACATGTTTTCAATTATTTTGGAAACATATACAGCAGTAAAATTGCTATGATATTTTTTTAATGTCTACTACATG
>NW_023199877.1:0-1064 GCF_002007445.2 Ailuropoda melanoleuca
TGTGTACATATGCACACACGTGTGACTATAATCACAGGATTCCATCCCCAGGCAGTAGCCTGTTCACCGGGGAGAGCAGCCCTATGAAATTTAGTATGAGAGAATCCCTTCTCCCCTCCCCAAACCTCTCACATCCACTCTCGACTCAAAACAGATGTCTGAGGGATAAGCCTTTGAAATAAATCCAATCACTAAAAGTCAGACTCAGAAAGGGAGATAGGAGATTCTTCTTTTTACTGGATGTGTCAACTGAAGATTCCTGGGAACAAATGGGTCGTGAGAGGTTCTGGGATCCATGTGAGAGGCTGGATGAGCTGAGGGCAAGGAAGTTCTCACATCAAAATCAGAGAGGGAAATAATCACACACACGACACCTCTGACCTGTTTTCTCTTATTTTCCCATGAATAACTCACAGCTCACAACCTGGCTGTGTGAGCTAAGACCACTCTCAGGCCCTTGGAAAGTCAATGCTAGTACATGTATGTTCGTGTGTGTGTGTGTGTGTGTGCGCCAACCACACCCAAGGCCAACTTTCCAGAAGAAAAACATAATTTTTTAAACTCTCTAAAACATAAACCTGTCTAATCTGCCACATAGTAGTTAATGAGCACCCTAATCTGACCAACGCTATGCTTGGTGTTTGGGGCAGAAATCTGACAGACACTCAGTATCTGCCCTCAAGGAGCTTTTATGTCAGTCAAGGAGAACGACATGAAAGAAGTAAAAGCAAACATAATTAAAATTCTAGCACCCAACTTAGGGGAAACAGCAAAGTGCAGTGAGAGAATCATGGGAAGATCTAATTCATGTATGACAGGCAGGTGACAGGAAAATGGCCTCTCCAAGCATGCATTTCATTTCATTTCATTTCATTTCATTTCATTTCATTTCATTTCATTTATTTATTAAAGATTTTATTTGTTAATTTGAGAGAGCGAGCAAGCATGAGTGAGAGAGAGAGAGAGAGAGAGAGCAGAAGCAGAGGGGCAGAGGGAGAGGGAGAAACAGGTTCCCTGCTAAGCAGGGAGCCCGACCTGGGGCTCGATCCCAGGACCGTGGGATC
>NW_023199878.1:0-863 GCF_002007445.2 Ailuropoda melanoleuca
TTCCCCTCCTTGAGCTCTCCTGCAATAGCTCTTATATAAATTTGCTGGTGGTCTTCATTGTTGTGACCATTGGCATTGGGGTGCCCATTATGACCATTTTCATCTCTTATGGTTTCATTCTTTCTAGTATTCTCCACATTAGTTCTACTGAGGGCAGGTCCAAAGCCTTCAGTACCTGCAGTTCCCATATAATTGTGGTATCTCTTTTCTTTGGATCAGGAGCTTTAATGTACCTCAAACCACCTTCTATTATACCCCTTGACCAGGGGAAAGTGTCCTCGGTATTCTATACTGCTGTGGTGCCCATGTTCAACCCACTAATCTATAGTTTGAGGAACAAAGATGTCAAATTTGCCCTGAGGAGAACCTTAGGCAGAAAAATCTTCTCTTGAAAATGATTGAGAAAGGAGATCCAAAGTTTTGTTTATCAGAGTGTTTCTTTTTCTCGTCAATGAGGGAAACAAATGCCAGTCCTTGTTCTCCTATTCTTAGAGGAAAATTTTAACTTGTTCTTAAGCATAAGTATTCTTTCTCCTCCTTATTCCACCCTAACTATTCTAATCATTTTATAAAAATACTTTCCACAGTCACAAATGGTTACTCTTGAAGAGGCCTAAGAAATAATTTAATCTCGCCCTTCATGTAATGCATTCCACACTGGAGACTCATNTAAATATTTTGTAGGTTGCCTATGGGCACATATGTACCTCTTGCCAGAGCTGGGACTGGAAATTGAGCCCTTAACTTCTAATCCACTCTGCTCTTCTTTCCTTTAGCCACGCTATTGTGACGCACCTTTTCCCTGGCAGATTTCATTTCAAAGGTTTTTATTTTTATTTTTGTATTTAAAGAAATCTCATCTA
>NW_023199879.1:0-691 GCF_002007445.2 Ailuropoda melanoleuca
ACCTAGATGGGCTCATGCCTTTCGTACCACATCAAACTGCATGCTCTAAGTACCTAATGAGGACAATGACAATTTGTACAACACTTTACAGACTTTCTGAGAGCTGCAGCAGCAGTGAAAAGAACTCCCTTCATATAATTTATTTAAACACTAGAAAGTCTTATGATGCATTCTCTCAGTAGAACTCATCAAGGAAACTGAATCACGGAGGGCAATCAAAAGTCTTTTGTGGATTAAATGTACAGGGGAAAGAAAACTCATTATTTTTCAATGGCAAGTTTTTATCAAGAAAAGATCAAGAGTGAAGTGGCCCAAGAATGTAGATTAAGCATAGTGTATATACATTGCCTATATTGATGACTCGGGAGACANGGGAGACAAGGGGAAGAGTACGTATCAGTATTTGCTGAGGATACATTGTTAGGGTAAGGTAGGGAAAGGAAATATGATGAAAGTCTCCAACAAACATGAAATGCCAACCTAAAACCAAGCAACAATCTGACAGGTAAATTAAATTTTGTGCAGACAAGTGCGAAGCAGCATATACATTGAATATACGCAAGTGCACATACACATTTATTGTGTTTAATGGAACATTTAACAGGTCTTTATCCAAGCTAAGCTGTACATCTCTCAGGACAAAGACAGAGGATTCAGTTTTAAGGATTGAGGAAAAATATCTACTTCAAAT
>NW_023199880.1:0-716 GCF_002007445.2 Ailuropoda melanoleuca
AAGTACCAACACTCAACGTTCTTGTTCGATTTTACAGGTTCCCAGAATTGAGAAAATTGATCCTAAAGATAACATTGTCATTACAAAGCCACCAAAACCCAGTGCCATTTCAGAGGTTTCTGAAGTTGCCACATAGATCATCTCATCAGACTGCGTGGTCTAGGCGGAGCAGCGGCTGGGGCAGAAGTGTTCATTATCATCTTTAAAATATTTGATGCCTAAAGAACGACTTAGGGTCTTCCTAGTATAGGAGTTTACGATATGCTATTTAAGAGGAGGGACTCTACAAACAGTTTTGCCTGGGTTCAAATCCCAGTTATTCCACGCACAAGTTGGGTGATTATAGGCAAGTTACACAACCTCTCTGTGCCTCAGTTACCCCATCTGTAAAATATGAGTACCTGAGGTGGGTTAAGATTTAAGATACATAAGGTGCTTAGTTCTCTGCCTGGAATACAGACTATTTGCTCAATAATTGATAGCTTTATTAGAAATATTGTTTGNCTTTATTAGAAATATTGTTTGTTAACAAAGTGTTGGGTTGCTGAGTGAGGGTCGTGAGACCACTTCTGGCTTGTAACCTCACACCCTCATGTCCTTGACTGCCCTTACACCTGCTCTCCATGGGACACGGTTGGATGGAGTTGTTACTATTGTGCTGTGGCCCCTGCCCAAGCATCCTAGGGTCTGTGGGCTCAAAGTGTGTCAGAGAGTGG
>NW_023199881.1:0-8153 GCF_002007445.2 Ailuropoda melanoleuca
TGACCAAAGGAGTGTAGATAACTCTTCAACATACTGATTTTGTGTGCTTTGGATATATACCCAAAAGTGGATTGCTGGATCATGTTGTAGTTTTATTTTTAACTTTGGGGGAAATCCCCATACCATTTTTCATAATGCCTGTATCAATTTACATTCTCACCAACGCTGTACAAGTGTTCACTTTTTCCACATCNTCTTTTCCCATTGGGTATTCTTGGCACCCTTGTCAAAGGTTAATTGACAGTATATACATGGGTTTATTTTGGGGCCTCCTATTATGTTCCATTTGTCCATGTGTCTGCTTTTATGCCAGTACCATACTGTTTTGATCACAGCAGCTCTAAAACAGTTTGAAATCAGGAAGTGTGATGCATTCAGCTTTGTTCTTTCTCAAGGTTTCTTTGGCTATTCTGGGTTTTCTGTAGTTCCATATGATTTTTAGGATTTTTTTTCTATTTTTGTGAAAAAGGCCATTGGAGTTTTGAAAGGAATTGCATTGAATCTATAGATGGATTTGAGCTGTGTGGACATTTTAACAATATTAATTCTTCCAATCCATGAGCAAGGAACGTCTTTCCATGAATTTGTGTCTTTAATTTCTTTTATCAATGTCTTACAGTTTCCAGTGTACATCTTTCACCTCTTTGGTTAAATGTATTCATAAGTATTTTATTATTGTTTTGAAAAGGCTATTGTAAATGGGATTGTTTTCTTAATTATTTTCAGATAGTCTATTGTTGGTGTTAAGAACTGCAAATGATTTTTGCATTGAATATCTTTTCCTATCCCTTCACTTTGAGCCCATGTATGACCTTATGGTTGGAGTGAGTCTCTTGTAAGCAGCATACATTTTATTCTTATTTTCTATGCATTAAGCCATTCTATATCTTTTGATTAGAGAATTTAATCCATTTCCCTTTAAATTAATTATTGATGGTAAAGGATAGGTAAATATTGACATGCTATTAATTGTTTTCTGGCTGGTTTATAGTCCCTTTATTATTTTCTTCCTCTCTTGATATTTTCCTTTGTGATATGATTATTTTCCATAGTGGTATTCTTTGATTTTTTTCTTTTAATCTTTTGTATATCTACTATAGGTATTTGCTTTGTGGTTACCTCCAAAATAAGAGATGTTTATCTTTTATTTGTAACAGTCTTTTTTAAGCTGATAAAAACTTAATTTCATTTGCATACAAAAATGTCACCTTTTATTTTCCCCAACATATTTTGTCTTTTGGTGTCACAGTTTAATTTTTTATGTTATCCATTAACAAATTATCAGAGCAATAATTATTTTTAATTCATTTGTCGTATAAACTTTATACTA
This sequence comes from Ailuropoda melanoleuca, assembly GCF_002007445.2. Taxonomy (NCBI): domain Eukaryota; kingdom Metazoa; phylum Chordata; class Mammalia; order Carnivora; family Ursidae; genus Ailuropoda; species Ailuropoda melanoleuca. The sequence goes on from NW_023199881.1 coordinate 1,331, forward strand.
GAGTCAAGTGATTTACACACCACTATTAGAGTATTAGGGTATTCTGAATTTGACCATATAATTAACTTTACCAGTAAGTTTTAAACTTTCATGTTTTCATGTTACTAATTAGTATCATTTCAATTTCCACTTGAATAATCCTTTTAGCATTTCTCCTAAGCGAATCAAGTGGTGATGAACTCCCTCAGCTTTTTTTGTCTGGTAATGTCTTTATCTCTCCTTCATTTTTGAAGGACAGTTTTGCAGTTTTGCAGTTTTGCAGTTTTGCAGTTTTGCACACTCTCTGCTAGCCTGCAGTTTCTGTTGGGAAACTCTCTAACACCCTTATTGGGATTCCCTTTTATGTGATGAGTTTCTTTTACTGTTTTCAAAATTCTCTTTTTATCTTTGATTTTTGACAGTTTTATTATAATGTGTCTCAGTGAAGACCTCTTTGGGATGAATCTGTTTAGAGATCATGTCCATATTTCTCTCCAGATTGAGAAAGTTTTTGGCTTTTATTTCTTTAAATAAGTTTTCTGCTTTTTCCTCTTCGCCTCTGCTTTTGGGATTTTCATAATTTGTAAATTTTATCTTAATCTCATATATGTCATATAGGCTTTCTTCACTCTTTTTCATTTTTTTTTCTTTTTTGTCCTCTGGATAATTTCAAATTCTGTGTCTTTGAGTTCATTGATTCTTTCTTCTGCTTAGTCAAGTTTAATGTTAACACTCTATTGCATTTTTAAAATTCCATTCATTGTTTTCTTTGGCTTCAGATTTTCTGTTTGGTTTTATTCCTATCTCTGAGAACTTCTCATTTTGTTCATGTATTATTTCCTGATTTTGCTGAGTTTTCTATTTGTGTTCTCTTGTGGTTCACTGAGCTTCCTTAAAATTATTATTCTTAATTCTTTGTCAGGTAATTTGTAGATCTCCATTTCTTTGGTGTCAGTTACTGAAAAATTATTGTGTCAAGTTACTTCATTTTGATGTTCCTTGAAGTCTTGCATGCTGTCTTCACATTTGAAGACATCTCCTCTAGTCTTTAATGACTGCTTTCAAGAGAGATATACCATCACTAGTCAGCCTAGCTAGGGATTCTGAGGATTTCTCAGATCCTTTCTGTGGATACACCCACTTTACACTTCTTGTTCCCTCTAGAGGGGAAGTCATAAGATCACATGCCTTTTCTCAATCCTGCAGTGCCAGACCAAGTGCTGAGAGTCTCCTATTTCCTTTCACTAAGAAGTGTCCTAAAATGCTCAAGTCTATATGCTTTCTCCCAATCCAGCAGAATCATGCTTGAATTCTGCACGTGTACTACCTGTTTGCAATGGCTCTCATTTGCCATCTGCAGGGGTACACACAGGCAGTCAGCCACAAGGATGGGAAGGTAAGGCACACAGAGCATTGGGTATACTCATGAGCCAGCTAGGAGCATCTCCATGCAAGATGTGGGCCTACAGCTCATGGGTGGTCTTCCTGATAAGTACCACAAAGCATTTAGTAAGATATATGTCCCTTCGATGGGTTCTGAGCCCTGGCTGCTATGTTCCCAGCATCTCCCAGCCCCTCAGACATATATATCACCTTAGTATTCTGGATGGGGTAAGGAAAACGTGGACCTCTTTGGCAACATTCTGCAAGTTGCAGAAGCCATGCATTCATTCACCATGCTCTCACTTTGCCCCATAGTAGAAATCTCAGGATGAGGGGTTCTCTCTTGGCCATGGTTATGCCATCTTGAAGGTGGAGTGATGTGGATAAAGTGAAACTGCTCTAACTCTCTTCAAGGCATTTATCCTTGGATTTTTTTTCTACAATGGTATGCCAGAATTCCCAAACTGCTACAAAGATTTTCTCATTTGTGGGTAATTATCCAAATCAATGTTCTGTGAGGGGATGACACTTGAAAAACCTATTCCACCATCTTGCTGACATTACCTCCTACCAATTCTTAATGTCACAGGAGTATTGTGAGGATAAAACTCTATAAAGAAGGTAAAAATTCTCTGTAAACAATTGAACCTACACAAATGTTAATTAGTAATAATAGGCCTAAAAACTCAAGGAAATAGAGAAGAGAGCATAGGCTCTTTATGTGTAAAATAGGTAGTGGGTGGACAGGCATATCAGTCAGGGGAGTGGAGGCACTGTAAAGGTTATGGAATAAGGGAATTATTATAGGAATTAGACCATATACAGTGGAGGAGCTGCACAAGTGAAAATGTGGAAGGGGAGTTGCAGGATCAAATGTAAAATTCAGACGTTTATCTCCCAACACCAAAAGTGTTTAGGGACTGGGTGGGGGAGGAAATTGACATTTATTAAGCACAAGAGACGGAGGAGAGAGGCCTTTGTGTGGGCTGGAGAAGTTAAGAAAGAATGGGGCTTCTGGGAGGAGGTAGAGCCAGAGTTGGGTATTGGGAAAGGGCAGAAAGAGCATTTTGGGCAGGCAGCAGAGTACAGGAAAGGCACGTGAGAAGGATGTAAATAAGAGGCAGTGACGATGCTGACCTGCCTAGGGTGAGGGGACAGGGAAGCATGTGGAAGCAGTTGGAGCTGAGACCACCAGAGAATCAAGTTGGAAAACTCTGGCTGCCGGGCTGAGCCGTTGGCACTCTACCTGGCGGGCAATGGGAGATGGGCAGGGCAGTAAACTGAGTAGGAAGAGCATGGGCCAAGAATTCCCAGGGTCCTTATACCTCTGGTTTTCTCTCTATTAAGGTTGCTGTCCTAGCCCACAGAAAACACTGAAGTCTCTGGATGAAGATGGGTGAGAATGCATCTGTTCTTAAGACTGTGGACCTCTGGTCAGGAGGGAAATCAGCCCACAGAGTCTGTGGACAGCACTGAGGCCTGGCATGCTGCCCTTTAGGTGAGAGAGCTCAACATTCCTCTGCTCTTCTTGCCTTGGGTCCTGCCTTCCTCCTTACCTCACTCCACTGCCCCTTACAGTGGTAGGGAGGAAGAAGCCAGCTCTCCCCACCTACAAAACACCTTTTTCTGCCTTCACGTTCTCTCCCCCTGCCTGAAATCTGTTTCCCAACCCCAGTTCCAACCTCACCACTTCTTTGGAATCTTGCTTGAATCAGCCAAGCACAGGAAATTACTCCTACTTTGTTCACACAGTTCGTGTAGTGCTTATTACTATGCATGGCTGGAGATCAAGGACGCTGGCTGACCTACCTTTACAATCCTAGAGACCAACACAAACCTTGACCCAAAGCAGGTACTCAACAGATAGGTGTGAAGTGCACATTTGAGCTGTTATGCTGCTCCCAGGGACTCCACACAGCCCAACCCCAGCAAGACCGCTGTGTCCAATTCCAGTTAAGAAACATATTGACAAAGCAGAGAGTGACCAGAATGGAAAAGGACCTGGAAATTAGGTCCTGTAAGAAAGAATCTAAGGCACCAGGGGCATTTGGGTTGGAGAAAAGAATACTTAGTAGACTTAGGATGGATTTTTTTGAACACTGTGTGAAAAGCTGCAGATAAAGATTAGGCATTTAACCCCCTGTGGACAAAACTGTGACCACTTATAGAAGTTACAGGGAAGCAGGTTTCAGCTGAGATTAAGAAAAACATCTTTAAATAACTACAGTGGACTGGATTGCTTCTAGTAGCCTCAGGGAAGAGGGAGAAGGCATCAGAAGTTGATGGAAAGGGAACTAACATCTACTAAGCATTCATTCTCTGCTACACGCTTATACATACATCACCTCATTTAATCTTGACATCAACCATGCAGAGAGGGATCATTAGTATTTCCATTTTACAGATGAAGAGAGCGAAGATGAAATTAAGGTGGGTCTATATTTACAAAGCCAATCAGGATTAAAACCCAGGTGGCTCTGACTACAAAGCCAGTGACTTTTCTCTACATCCCACAGCTGCCCACATGGAGGTGGGGAAGGTCAGGGGCTCCGCAGAGCCCTGCACCTCACAAGGGGATGGATGGGAGAGGTGCCATGGTCCTGGCTCTTCAACACTTTGGCTCTATGCTAGGGAAAGGGGTGGAGTTGGCATAAGCAGATGACTCCCTGGGACAGCCAATGGGTGACAGTGATAGAAAAGCAGAAAAAATGAAAACAATAAGCTCTATTTGGGGCTTCTCCTGGGAAGTGACAGGAGTGGACACTGCGGTTTGCCCATCCTCTCCTCTTTTTCACCTTCCCTTCCCTCTTTTCTCCCTCATTGCTCTTTAAAAAGCTTCATTCAGCAAATACTGCTTGGTTTAATTTTGTGTTTAGGTCCCTGGCAAGACAGAAAACAAACACAGTGCCTTCTTGCAAGGAACGTCCCTGCTGAGAACTCACTGAGTCTACTCTCTGGGATCTCACCAAAGCCTGGTCCTCTTTCCCGGCAAAGCAGGGATAGACTAGGGCAGTAATAGAGCATTTATAGAAACTGGAGCAATGGGAGAAAATGTGTTTGAAGGAAGGGATTGAGTGGGCAACAAAATGAGTGCTTTGTTTCTGAGATCATTAAAGTCACTTGGTTAACTGAGAAACTTTGAAGTTTTCTGTCAGCTGAAGTCAGAGCAAAGACAAACCTCGCCCAGTATCATATGTGGATTTTACCTTCTTCATTCCAAGCCTCCCCTACCAACAACCCCACACAACCTCTTTCTCCTGTCTGGATGCTTCCCCCTCCCACACCATAACATGTTGGTAGGATAAAACCCTATTCATTCTCCAAGATCCAGTTCAAATCCCATCTCTTCTTTAAATTCGTCCGAGACTCCTCTGGCAGAATAATTTACTCCCACGTGGTTCATAAAATTAGTAAACTACGGGACACTGCAAACTGCTCCAGGTCAAACTGTGGACAAAAGCTGACTCACCCTGTTCCCCACAGTACCTCGCACAGGGGTCAGCAAACTATGTCTTACAGGCCAAATCTGCCCCCTCTGCCTGTTTTGTAAATAAAGTTTTATTGGAACATAGCCATTGCCATTCATTTACATGTAATCTACCAATGGCTGTTTTCATGCTACAATGGCAGAGCTGAACACTTGCAACAGAGACCATTTGGTCCACAAGCCTAAAATGTTTACTCTAAGATCCTTGAAAGAAAAGTTTAATAATTCCTGAGTTAGCACAGAATATGTGGTGAATACATGAATAGTAAATGCCATAAGGTGTTTTATGAAGAAACTTCAATTGGTATTCAGGTGTCTGGGTCCCAATTCTGCCCCAAATACTTGTTTGACTAAGCAAATGATGGTAAATGGTAAGTACATAGGTAGCAGATAGGTAGATAGGTAACAGTTTTATGTGCTGGGGGGGGTTGCTAAGTATTTTAAATTTCTTTTCTTTTTTGTTTTATTATGTTCATTTAGCCAACATATAGTACATCATTAGTTTTTGATGTAGTGTTACGATTCATTCATTCATTCATTATAACACCCAGTGCTCATCACATCACATGTGCCCTCCTTAATACCCATCACCCAGTTACCCCATCCTCCACCCCCTCCCTCCTGTAACCCTCAATTTGTTTCCTGGAGTCCAGAGTCTCTCATGGTTTGTCTCCCTCTCTGATTTCTTCCCATTCAGTTTTCCCTCCCTTCTCCTAGAGTCCTCCAATTTATTCCTTATGTTCCATGTATGAGTGAAACCATATGATAATTGTCTTTCTCTACTTGACTTATTTCACTCAGGATAATCCCCTCCAGTACCAGCCATGGTGATACAAATGATGGGTATTCATCGTTTCTGATGGCTGAGTAATATTCCATTGTATATGTAGACCACATCTTCTTTATCCATTTGTCTTTTGAAGGGCATCTTGGTTCCTTCCACAGTTTGGCTATTGTGGACATCGCTGCTATGAACATTGGGGTGCATGTGTCCCTTCTTTTTACTACATCCGTATCTTTGGGGGTAAATACCTAGTAGTGCAATCGTTGGGTCTAGGGTAGCTCTATTTTTAACATGTTGTGGGATCTCCACACTGTTTTCCAGAGTGGCTGTACCAACTTGCATTCCCACCAACAATGTAGGAGGGATCCCCTTTCTCCACATCCTCTCCAACAATTGTTGTTTCTTGCCTTGTCTATCTTTGCCATTCTAACTGGCGTAAGGTGGTATCTCAGTGTGGTTTTGATTTGAATTTCCCTGATGGCTAATGATTTTGAACATTTTTTCATGTGTCTGTTAGCCATTTGTATGTCTTCATTGGAAAAGTGTCTGTTCATATCTTCTGCCCATTTTATGATTTGTTTATTTGTTTCTCGTGTATTGAGTTTGAGAAGTTCTTTGTAGATCTTGGATACCAGTCCTTTATCTGTGGTGTCCTTTGCAAATATATTCTCCCATTCCGTGGGCTGTCTCTTAGTTTTTTTGACTGTTTCCTTGGCTGTGCAGAAGCTCTTTATCCTGATAAAGTCCCATAAGTTCATTTTATCTTTTATTTCTCTTGCCTTTGGAGATGTGTCGTGAAAAAGGTTGCTCTGGCCGATGTCATAGAAGTTGTTGCCTATGTTCTCCTCTAGAATTTTGATGGATTCCTGTCTCACATTGAGGTCTTTCATCCATTTGGAGTTTATTTTTGTGTATGGTGTGAGAGAGTGGTCAAGTTTCATTCTTTTGCATGTAGCTGTCCAATTTTCCCAGCACCATTTATTGAAGAGACTGTCTTTTTTCCACCGGATGTTTTTNGCCGGCTATGACCGCCTGGCCAGCGTGGTCTATGAGGTGCTCATACCGACCTTGAACCCTTTCATCTACAGCCTTCGCAACAAGGAAGTGAAGGGGGCCCTAAAAAGGGGACTCAGATGGAGGGCTGCTTCCCAAGAGTTGTGAGGGCAGGCCCTGATTACCTGGCATTTCAG
>NW_023199882.1:0-596 GCF_002007445.2 Ailuropoda melanoleuca
TTTCATTATAGGGCTGTGCCATAATTTATTTAAACATTTTCCAGTGATGGACATTTAGTCTTTTTCCTTAAATTTTTGCTATTATAAATAACGCTGAAATGAAGATACCTGGGCATACATCTTGAAGCATATATATATGGCAAGTTCTGTGAAGGTGAGACTTTTCTCTCTTCCTTGAGAGGCAGCTGGGCAGGTCCTGAGCCCCCACTTCTAGGCTCTCCTCCTTTAGAGATCATTTCTCTTTCTTCCCCAGTCCAAAGTCCTTGCGAGTATCTGACCTGGGGACCTGACCTTTAAGCCCTTTTAGCTGCATCATTTCCTGTTTCATAATGAGGCTAGAAGATCAAATGTCCAAAATCATGTACCAGTTCCCCTGCTGTGGGTGTCTGCAATGCCGGGTCAGGGATGTGACAACTCAGANTGTGACAACTCAGAAGTGCGTTTTCTCAGGGAAGTGCTAGTTGAATGAAGTGGAAACTATAATGTAGGACTGTACTGCAGAGACTTTGCACATTTAGTAGACTCGGGTTTTAGCAAAGAAAAACTAAAACATATTGTTTTAATCAATAAAAAATGTAAATAATTTACCTTAAACA
>NW_023199883.1:0-678 GCF_002007445.2 Ailuropoda melanoleuca
AAGAACTCATACAAATGGCCCATAGGTTCATAGAAAGGTGCTCATATCACTATTTGACAGAAGAAATGCAAAACAAAACCATAATGAGATGTCACGTTACACCTGTTAGGATGTCTATTATTGAAAAGGTAACAAATGTTAACAAGGATATGAAAAAAGAAAACCATTGTACACTGCTGTTAGGAATGTAAATTGGCACAGCCATTATGGAAAACAGTATGGAGCTTCCTCAAAAAATTAAAAATAGAACTACCATGTGACTAGAAATCTCACTACTGGCTACGTATCTGAAGAACATGAAATCACTATTTTGGTTGATGTGTGCCCTCCCATGTTCACAGCAGCATCATTCACAATAGTCAAGATATAGAAAATCTAAATGTCTGTCAACAGATACAGGGGTAAAGAAAATGTATATATGTGATGGAATATTATTTAACCATAAGAAAGGAGAAAATTCTGTAATTTGTGAGAACATGGAAAGACAAAGTGGAAATNGAAAGTGGAAATGGTCATTGTCAGGGCATGGGGTAAAGAATAAGATGTAGGGTAAATGATACCAACTTCTACTTGGAAGATGAGTAAGTTCTAAGAATCTGATGTACATCATGGTGACTACAGTTGGTAATAGGGTATTATATTGCATGAAATTTTCTGAGAATAGATCTTAAGAGTTTT
>NW_023199884.1:0-845 GCF_002007445.2 Ailuropoda melanoleuca
CCCCTTCTTTTTTAATGGAGGCAAACTTCACATGACATAAAATTAACCATCCTGAAGTGAACAATCTAGAGGTATTTAGTCCATTCACAGTGTTGTGCAACCATCTCCTCCGTCTCGTTCCAAGACATTCTCATCACCCTCAACGGAGACACTGGGTCCAGTAAGCAGTCACTCCCCATCCCCCAACTGCTCCCCAGATCTTGATGCTCACTAATCTGCTTTCTGTCTTTGNTTTGTGGATCTGCCTACTCTGGATATTTCATACAGATGGAATCATCCAGTATTCATACTTTTGCATCTGGTCTGTTTCACTTTGCATGGTGTTTTGAGGTTCATCCACGTTGTAGCATAACTCAGTACTACATTTCTTTTATGGCCAAATAACATTTTATTGTAGGCACGTACCAAATTTTGCTTATTCATTTAAACAAGGACTTCCCTTTGTTCTGTAGCAGGTGACCTTCGTTCCACACTTTGGGAATCACTGGCAGCAGAGATTATTGGATTTGCCCCCAGGCAGTTTGATACCCTGTCAAAGTAGTTTGGAAAGTGCCAGGCCTCAGCTGCCCTTTGCCTTTGGAGAGGGTCCTAGCAGTGGATGACCAGGGAATGCCTCGTCAGGCGGGACAAAGCATTGTAGCAGGGCACAGACAGAGACCCAGGCAAACAGTATAGTGAATTGCAGGTAAGAGACTTGTATTTGTGTCCTGGCTCTGCTGTTTGATTGTTAAAAATTCTTGGATCCTCCTGTTCCTTATTTGTAGATCAGAATAGCAACAGTTATCACTCCCACTGCATTGTTGTTTGGATTAAATGAAATAATTTATATTAAGTGCCTGGTATAA
>NW_023199885.1:0-721 GCF_002007445.2 Ailuropoda melanoleuca
ACATGGACAGCCACCACAGCTTCCCATGGCTTCTGTGCCGGAGAAGATATAAGGTGTAGCATGAACAAACCGGACCTGGCACATGGGTCCAACCAGGTTCCTACTTGGTGACTGCTTCTACAAGCCATGAGCCCATAAAGACTGAAAACAATGCGTGGTTAAGAGTGTGGGCCTGTCCCTGAGGCAAGAAAAACAAAAGCCAAAATAAACTATTGGGACTTAATCAAAATAAAAACCTTCTTAACAGCAAAGGAAACAATCAACACAATTAAAAGGTAGCCTGCAGGATGGGAGAAGATATTTGCAAGTGACATATCTGATAAAGGGTTAATATTCAAAAAATATAAAGAACTTATACAACTCAACACCCAAAAACCAAATAATCCAATTAAAAAATGGACAGAAGACATGAACAGACATTCCCCCAAAGAAGACATACAGATGGCCAACAGACACANGGCCAACAGACACACGTAAAGATCCTCAATATCACTCATTATCAAGGAGATGCAAATCAAAACTACAATGAGTATAACCTCATACCTGTCAGAATGGCTAAAAGAAAAAACACAAGAAATAAAAAGTGTTGACAAGGATGTGGAGAAAAAGGAACACTTGTGCGCTGTTGGTGGGAATGCAAACTGGTGCAACCTCTGTGGAAAACAGTATGGAGGTTCCTCAGAAAGTTAAAAATAGAACTACCCAATGATTCAGCGATTGC
>NW_023199886.1:0-1862 GCF_002007445.2 Ailuropoda melanoleuca
AACCCATGGATTGGAAGGAAACATTTACAAATCATATCTGGTAAGAGATTAATATCAGGATTATATAAAGGGCATCTCTAATTCAATAAACAAAAAGCAACTTGACCCAGATTATCCTTCTTCTTCCCCATTTGCAAAGCTCCCTTCTATGTATGGAGCTTTCTGGAGCTGAGAAAAACTCCTCCCCACATTCCAGGCTGAACCCAAGGTCCACCATGACAAATCAGAGAGCAAAAGGAGGAAGGGTCTCCTGACATGTAATGGGAGAGTTCAGTCACAGATTAGGGATTTGCTTGTGGGAAATAACTTCTTCTGGGATCTTATCTAAAAGCCAGACCGACCTTCACCACAGCACCAGTGCAGACGCTCCAGGGATCCACTTACCAGAGACTGTGATAGTCTGGACTGTGGTCTTATTGAGGCGAGTGCCAGAGTTAGAGGCGATGCAGGTATAGGCTNAACGCAGGTATAGGCTCCACTATCATTCCCAGCGAGGTTGGGGATAAAGAGCTCCTGTGTGGACGGCTGGGGCCTCCCATTGATAAGCCAAGAGTACCGTGCGGGTGGGTTAGAGGCTGCGTGGCAGGAGAGCCTGAGGNAGCCGCGTGGCAGGAGAGCCTGAGGCTGGCCCCTGGACGGTAGTGAGAGTCTGAGGGGGAAATGGTGGGGGCGTCCGGGCCATCTGGAGCAAACAGAATAAAGCCACAGGTGATGTAATCTGAGGGAAGGGGAAGCTTCTCGTCTGTATTAGGCCACAGTGTCCCTCTGAGCTGGGTCCCAACCTTGTCTGAGGAAGTCCCAACCAGAAGCCCCTGTGATCAATGATCCTGGGACTGAGACAGTCACCTGTGTCCCCTCACAGGCTGGTGACCCTCTCAGGGAGGAGCAGCCCATCTCCCCCTAGTCTTGGCTTAGGCTGGGTCTGCCCAGGTTTGCCTGGGACAAGAAGCCATGGCCAGCCTGGGGGTCCAGCTGAAAGTCATGGACTCAGACCCCAGAAGCATGCATGTGGCCTGGCCTCTGACACTGTGGATTTGGGCTGGCAGCGCGGGCCAGGTAGGAAGGGAAGTTACTCACAGAGAACATTCAGGGTGAATGGGTCACTACGACCGGCACTCACTGGGTTCCGAGTCTCACACTGATAGGGTCCTGTGTCATTTCTTGTGACACGGTGTATAGTGAGAGTCCTGTTGTCCAGGGACAGCTCCAGCCTGGTGCTGGCCGGGAGGCTCTTCCTGTTTACTGACCACAGGTAGCTTGTGCTCTGAGTCTGAGGTTCACACGTTAAAACTACAGAATTCGCATTCTCCACGGGGTCAGTGTTGTTGCTTGTGATGCTGGGTTTGGGTAAATCCACTGTGCAGACAAGAGAGAGAACATTGCCCTGGATGATACCTGTGATTCCTTCATAACCATCTTGAATCGAATTCCCATCTCTCAGCTCTCAGGCAACCTGAGTCCTTCAAAGCATAAGGCAGGTCTGTGTATTTCAAGACAAACCCATGAGGATCTGAGCCTCAGAGAAAGTAAAGCCCCTGCTCTGTGTGTCTGATGTCACAGGCTTCTCCAATGTCAATTACAGAGCAGCAGTGGGTTATGGAAGACACAGGACAGAGTCAGAGACAGCCCCCGACCTCTCCTGGCTCTTCACTGACCTGACAGCCCAGCCTGGGGATGGGGTCAAGCAGAAAGGACACCCGGGGACACCAGGAACAAACCCGGAGGTCAGTTCAGTACTCAGACCCCAGGCCCTGCAGGGGGCAGCTCTGCCTGCTGTTTGATAATGATGACATTAGGCAGGGGCCCCATCCATGGCAGGGTTGAGTCCAATGACCAAGCAGAGAGCGAGGGGATGAGCAGGA
>NW_023199887.1:0-551 GCF_002007445.2 Ailuropoda melanoleuca
ACTAGAAGAGCTAGAAGGGGAAAGAAGGGTACAGACCTCATCTCAGATCTTACGCTTCCTTCTCCTCTCTATGTAGCTTGGGGCAGCTCAGGGAGTGAAGAAGAGAAGCTTTGAATTAAGTTTGAGATTGAAGGGAATAAAAGTACAGGAGTGAGCCTGCACTACCGGAACATTATTATTTCGGTAACTGCAGTGGCTGAGAAGTTATGGAAATGGACCAAGATAGCATTGGTGTCTCTCTGAATTTAGAATGTGAAAGACCCCATGTCCATATACTCTGCCTTCTTCCCTGTTACTGTAGAGAATCACCTGTATGACACGAATCCTCCAGGAGTGCGCTAGNCGTGCGCTAGATTCCACCCCTTCTTGCCTCCGCAGGGACATCACTACAGCAATTCTCCCCTCCATCTATTGCTTCATTAGAATTTTCCTCTCTACTGGATCTTTCCCTAAAATGCACAAGCAATACTGTGATTTCTCCTCACTTAAAATGGTACCCTGACCCCATTTACTGTGTCCGCTACAACTGCATTTCTCTTCTTACCTGTGCA
>NW_023199888.1:0-912 GCF_002007445.2 Ailuropoda melanoleuca
AGATATGATTGTATCTCAGATTCATTATTGCTTTTGTAGTTATTAGCAATGTCAAACAGAGTTAGATAAGGTTAGTGGTCCTCTGTTGCACAGATAATTTTTGTTTCCACTTATTGGTAACATATCTATTTTCTTCTTGACTATCAACTCTTTGGAAAGAGTGAGATTGTCTAATTTGTGTCTGAATTACTTACTGGTACCTAACAGTGAGTGACACATAATAGGTTGCTCAGAAAATAGGGTGAATTTAATGTGAGTAAAAAGAAGAGAAATATGTTTGTCTATCAAAAGGTCAACATAAACTAAGAAGGAAATTTGGTAGATTCTTGGAAAAGAACTGCTGTGTTCTAACAGAGGAGAAACTTGCCGTTTGCCAACGATACAAGTTCATGAGAAGTGGTACAGTACAAGTAGACCTCAAAGGCATTTCCACCCTACATAGCTCTATTCTTAAATGCACAGTAAGTTGAGTTTAAAAAACTAAGCTACCTATGACTTTCACCAAGAAACCTATTATAGAACCCATCTTTCAATCCAGAACATTTCCTTGTTATCTTTTCCAGTCAGTACCTTCCCTGTGGGAAAACAGTGGCTGTTCTGATTTCAGCCACCATAGATGAGTTTTGCCTGTTTGGGAATTTCAGAAACTAAGAATGATACAATATGCAATCTCAAGTAAAGCTGAATTTATGCTGCAAAATATCTATAAGATACATGCTTGTTGACTATAGTAATTATGTGTTTTGTGAATTAGTGCGGTTGGTGAGACTGAAGGTTAAATCATTTACATCCTTACTGAAAATATATGTCTCTACATATTCTAACAGTTATTGGGAAAAGGTTGTTGACCTTTTAGAGTGATTTTATAAATAATCAATCAATTTTGAGATCATTTAATGATATGGGAATTTG
>NW_023199889.1:0-574 GCF_002007445.2 Ailuropoda melanoleuca
GTTACAGCGCAGAGGAATGCTGGAAACCACAAATGAGGCCAAGGCCACAGCTTGGTCCCAGAATTCGCTACAGGGCTGCTCTCAGTTGAAAGGAGGTGAACTCCGGTCCAAGCTGCTTTCCATGTTGGTGTAATTGTCCCCATCATACAGCTAGCTCCTGGAGGCCCTTGACAATAACAACATGGAATCTTCAGCACCAGATACAGAGCTTGGCTGTGCATACAGTTAGTGCTCAATAAGGATTCGAAGACTAAGACAGTGGTGAATGAAGACTTTCTGGGGAACATTCCTAAAGTGATATCTTCCAAAATCTCAAGTTCATGGTTTTTGCAACTTTCATCGACTCATCCTCAAGCTTAGCTCTTAGAATCCTCTCCCCGTCGTGAGCTAGCCCACCTGCTCCCTCCTTCACATTGTGTCCTCAGGGAGGCCTTTACTGCTGTNAGGGAGGCCTTTACTGCTGTGAAAACCTCTGCTTAGATGGCATTTGGTCTTCCTACTACTAGTGGATTAATCTTCCCAAGCCACCATGTTTGTTTCTCATTCTCTGCTAAGTCGTCAGTGACGCATTCTC
>NW_023199890.1:0-685 GCF_002007445.2 Ailuropoda melanoleuca
ACGTGCACAATTTGAGTACTTGCTGTGTACCAGACACTAACTGCTTGAGCTATTTTAATTCCTCTGATTCTCTGATTACTTCCTTTGGAATAATAACAGTATTAATTCAGCCACCTTATACTTTTTTCTTGGGGGGGGGAAGGGCAGAGGGAGATAGAATCTTAAGCAGACTCCATGCCCAGCACAGAGCGTCCAGCATGGGACTCAATCTCACAACCCTGAGATCATGACCTGAGCTGAAATCGAAAGTGGTACGCTTAACCAGCTGAGCCACCCAGGTACCCCATGCCCCCGACACTTTCAAAGTGTCCTTCACTCTGAGGTAGGTTATAATTTTACAAGAAAGAAATAAAGAAAGAAACAGGCACAGAGAAGTTAAATCATTTGCCTAAAGTTATATAATTACTAAAAGGNTTATATAATTACTAAAAGGTGAAGCCCAAATAATCAAATTCAAGTTCATGCCTTAAAGACTACATGGGTCATCTATACAGAACAATTTGGGAAGCCTAATTTTGTTCCAGCATCAACAGTTGAGGTCAAAACAAAACAAAATCACCAACAAAACCCAAAAACTGAAGCCTTATTTGGTACCTCATTTTGCTGTTTAGTTCATAAATACTGTGTTCACTTTGTACTTCTGGTTGTTCTCCCTCCTCCTCTAAGTCCTTTAATATAAACACTT
>NW_023199891.1:0-577 GCF_002007445.2 Ailuropoda melanoleuca
TCCCTTGAGATTTACAACTATTGAATAACGTGCTGATCAACATTATTTTTCTTTATTAAGCAAGTTTGAGCATGTTAATGAAAGAGCAGGAAAACACTGATGATTCACATAAGAAAATCACCTGGAATACATTATCCTCTATCCTAGGCATTTGCGTGCTATTTATAAAATGATTAAGTAACTCTTAATATATTCTAATAGTAATGGAAAAAACATTGTGGTTTATCAAAAGCCATTTACAACTTCCAACCCAATTTGACACAGTTACTGCAACTTTTTCCTCATTAAGGAGTCCACTCAGAGCCTGTAACAAACAAAAGTATATATATTTGATGATTTGAAANCAAGTATATATATTTGATGATTTGAAAACCATTTCCCCCTTTCATTGCTTTCCAGTGGAATTGACCGATGATGGTAGAAGTGGACTAGATGTGGGAAAATAGAAAAAATAAACCCAAGGAGTCCCCAGCTGTCTTTCCATTTCTTTCATTGCTCTGCAGAGTTACTTTGCTCTAATAGTGTCGTGACATCCATTAAGGAAGATTGTCCCATTATCTTCATCCTGCAAAGATTA
>NW_023199892.1:0-2188 GCF_002007445.2 Ailuropoda melanoleuca
AAACTACATCATAGCTTTGCAATCATCAAAACCCAGACTCCGGACAGTCTACAGGAGACATGACAACTTCTTCAACGATAAGTCGCAAGGGAAGAGAGAAAGATGAAAGAGGAACCTATGGATTAAAAGAGATTTAAGAGACATCAACCAAGCACAACTCAGTGCATCTTATTTCCATCTCGATTGTATCAGACTGTTGAAAATGCTTCTTGACATGACGTCATTGGAACTTTGAATACTGAATATGTTATGATATTAAAGGGTTATTGTTTTAAGAAAGACGCCAAGAGATAATGTGTGAATTAACAGTTGACAAAGAACAGAGAAGCACCCAGCAGCAGGGACCTATGATGAAATATGGCTGGGGAGTGGGGAGAGAGACTGCTGGGAGTCTTACCCCAGCTCGGCCATTAGCTCACTCGCGTCCCTTCACTTCCCCAGGCCTCAGTTTCCCCATCTATGAAATGAAGCCAATGGACCCAGTGTTTAGCTTTGGTCTCCTTTTACTTTGTCTTCACATGTGCAGCCCCGAAGCCTTTACTTGGTACCTGTATCCACCCCACCATGTGGCCATAGGAGCATAAAAGCAGCAGACAGGCAGAAGCCCAGAGCTGTTGACCCCTGCAGAACCCAGAAAGGAAGAGGCCACCTCCCTGAGGCACCTGGCTGGGAGGATCAATCTGCATGATCCCAGGTGGGGTGTTTTCTCCAGGAGAGAAGCCTCTGGAGGACTTCACTTACCTACCTACGAACCATGGACGTGAGTTATCTGCCCACTGGGCTGCTTTGACCTTGTTCTGATAACTGGGCATTCTGGTGAGTTCTCGTGACCTGCATCCTGGTCTGGTTATCTGCTGAGGACTCCAGTGGAGGTGGGGTACTGCTGCCTCTGACCCAGTCCCATGGGCACAGATGGACAATGCCACTGCATGGCGACAGGTCACCTGCCCCCTCGATTCCTTGTTGCTGGCCCCTGCCCACCTGCCCTTCGAGTACATCACTATGAAATATCAGTCTTAACACGGAGCCTCACACAGTGTAAATGCTCAGCAAAGAAGGAGTGAGCACTTCCTTCCTGGACCGTCAGCGATGCTTAAAATTCTCTTGAAACATCAGGAGCTTTATCTTCAGAAGGTTCAACGGAAATACCACCTGCTGCCAACACCAACCAGCTTAACCCATGAACGAAATACCCCAGCCCCAAAGAGAAAGAAAGACAATGCTGCTACAATGAGAGTATAGAGTAACAACGAAACCCACCATGTTGGTGTCAAACCTGGATTCAAATCCTTGCTCTACCTCCCACTAGTTCTGTGACCTTGGGCGAGTTACTTGACCTCTCAGCAGCTAATTTCCCGAGTGGGGTGAAGACAGAATGGCTCACTGCATACAGTGCTTGGTGTCATGCCTCTCACACCAGGGGGCCTCAGTATGTGTTAGCAATAGTTCTCACTGGGAAGCCTCCACTGTAGCAGCCCCTGGGGGCTCCACCATGTCCTCCCCGCCCCCAATTACACCTTCTCTACTTTCCCTCTCCCTTATAAAAATCTTTCCTGTGCTTCCTTCTTTAGCGGGGTTGGCTAATGGAATCTCGTCTAGTTTTAAAACGGTGGGGTTTCAGGGAAGGTGGAAAGCCAATACAGAGGCGACTCCAGGCCTGGGAGGTTTTCCAAAGGCGCCTTGAGAATCACATCTCCAACTACTCCATATCAGCCCTGCCGCTAACTGGCCTGGAGCTCTGGCTAGCTGCCCTGCTGGAGACAGGACACCCTTTTACAAGCTACGGTAGCACAGGGCGTTGTCCAGGCTTGAGGGACCAAGGAGGTGGAATGGGGACCCAAAGAGCCCACAGCCCAAATTCCAGCTCTAAATACTGTGTAAAGTGGGGCTATTAATGCCCACCTCCCCACCTAGGGAGCACAGAGGAGGAAATCAAAAATGTTGGTGCACAGCAGCTCACACTTCTGTATATGGGCCGCTGCTGGCCTCTAGTGGCCACTGGATAGATTGCACAGCGCGTTGGCCTGAAGACGGTGACGGAGTTTTTCCCCACTTCTGCATGGGCCTGACAATGGGGTTCTCAACCAAGACAGACCTACAACTCCTTTTTCATAAAATTATATTGTATGTAACTGTAATAAACCTGATGCAGGTATTGACATATAATAAACGACATATTTATAGTGTA
>NW_023199893.1:0-1051 GCF_002007445.2 Ailuropoda melanoleuca
TTTTATATATAGTAAAGTATGCATAAAAAGTAAAGTGTTCGCCTTTCTAGAAGATTTTAGATAAACAATATGACCAAAATTTTAGTGAAATAGTACTAAAGAAAAGGAAGTTTAGGTCAAAGCAGCAGGTGGGATAAACATTAATTTCTCCAGATTTAGTTTGTATGTTTGTGTAGTGGGAGAGGAAGAAACAGCCTGTAAGTGGATGACATTTACATTGACACCTGAGTGAAAAATAGAGAAAATCGAATGGAAGAATGAGGGAAAGAGCCTTGGTTTTTTGTTTGTTTTGTTTTTGTTTTTGTTTTTTTATTTATTTTTATTTATTTATTTTTTAAAAGATTTTATTTATTTATTTGACAGGGATAGAGACAGCCAGTGAGAGAGGGAACACAAGCAGGGGGAGTGGGAGAGGAAGAAGCAGGCTCATAGCGGAGGAGCTTGATGTGGGGCTCGATCCCATAACGCCAGGATCACGCCCTGAGCCGAAGGCAGACGCTTAACCGCTGTGCCACCCAGGCGCCCCTGTTTTTGTTTTTTTTTAATGGAGGCAACTATAAGCGCCATATCCTAGAGATACCAGGAGAGAGTCCAAAAGGATGGCCATTAGGCCTGAATGCTAGAAAGCCAGGAGAAAACTTACCAGTATGAAAATTTACGTAGTAGTTTTAAGCTCATTTAAGAAAAATTGATGTACATTTTGTAGTCTTCTATCTACATGCCATTTACTTCATGAAAAAATTTAACTATTACTTTAATTATAACTTTTCATTTAGAATTCCTTTTCAATTATCTGAGACTCCCATGTAAATTGATTGTTTTCTANGAGACTCCCATGTAAATTGATTGTTTTCTAGATTTCTTTTGAAATTCTGTTGTCATGATATACAAAAATTTATTGGTTAATTTAGCTACATATTGAATTTGGATATTCATATTACATTTAAGCAATTGAATATTTTTCATAATTTTAACAACTTCTTTAATTCCTCAATAGCAATTAACATTTTGACACTGAACTTATAATGTCATATCCTTTTAGAAAAGAGCT
>NW_023199894.1:0-1075 GCF_002007445.2 Ailuropoda melanoleuca
GAGAGAGGGAACACAAGCAGGGGGAGTGGGAGAGGAAGAAGCAGGCTCCCAGTGGAGCAGGGAGACTGATGTGGGACTTGATCCCAGAATCCTGGGATCACACCCTGAGCCGAAGGCAGACACTTACGACTGAGCCACCTAGGTACCCCAAATTATTCTTTTTTTTTTTAAAGATTTTATTTATTTATTCGACAGAGATAGAGACAACCAGCGAGAGAGGGAACACAAGCAGGGGNGGAGTGGGAGAGGAAGAAGCAGGCTCATAGCGGAGGAGCCTGATGTGGGGCTCGATCCCAGAACGCCGGGATCACGCCCTGAGCCGAAGGCAGACGCTTAACCACTGTGCCACCCAGGCGCCCCACCCCAAATTATTCTTATTGTAAAACACAGTTTAAGCATACTCTTATGGAAATTGGACTGTCAGTTCAAGAGACATTTTCATGGCTTTTATCACACTTCAGCAGACAACCAATATTAATTTTTTTAATAATAATTTTTTATTATGTTAGTCACCATACAGTATATCCTTAGTTTTTGATGTAGTGTTCCATGATTCATTATTTGCATATAACACCCAGTGCACCATGCAAGATGTGCCCTCCTTAATACGCATATTAATTTTTATGAAGTCAAAGCAATCAGTATTTGCCTTAATGGCTTCTATTTGTGCAGTTATTATTTTTTTTTAATATTTTATTTATTTATTTGAGAGAGAGAGAGGCAGCCAGTGAGAGAGGGAACACAGGCAGGGGGAGTGAGAGAGGAAGAAGCAGGTTCCCAGTGGAGGACCCTGATGTAGGGCTCGATCCCAGAACTCCGGGATCATGCCCTGAGCCGAAGGCAGACACTTAACGACTCAGCCACCCAGGCGCCCCTNCCAGGCACCCCTGTGCAGTTATTCTTAAGGCTTTGAAAGATAGACATATATAGTATATACATAACTATATATAGACATATATATATATAGTTATATATATACACACATACTTCTTTAAGTTAAACTGCATATTTACAAACACAATGTTGCATTCTTTCAACTGTTTATTTACTTATATACAATCCTGGTGGATATTGA
>NW_023199895.1:0-1029 GCF_002007445.2 Ailuropoda melanoleuca
CAGAGAATAAATTTGTTGTTTCAGCCACCAAGTTTGCAGTAAGCAGCCACAGGAACCTAACGACACGTGAGTGTAGGGCAAGCGGGTTTCTGACTCCCAGTTCACTCCAGGTGTCACTGGGCCCTGCGCCTCCAGCAACCTGGCCTGGGCTCCCTCACATAGTGGTGGGCAGCAGGAGACGGCAAAAGCACTTTTCAAGCCCCTGCTTGGGGCATGTTTTCTGATGTCTCATTGGCCAGAGAAGTCACGTGGACGAGCCCAGAGCCCATGACTGGAAGGGAACATGCACTTCTCAGTGGGGGCAGAAGCAACATCCCCGGGCAAAGGGGCACGCCTGCAGGGTAGGAGGGATTGGTAACCGCTCTGAAATCTGCCACGGTCCACTCCTTCAGCCCCAAAGGCTAGGCAAACAGACTTCCAAAACTACCGGCCCCACCTAAAATGTCTCCAGGGCCCCCAGGGACTCTTCCTGCATCTTGGAAGGATTCTCCACTTGCACAGATTGCCATTCTTAGTCTATTCTGGCTGCTATCACACGTACACCACAGACTGGGGGTTATTCCTCACAGTCTGCAGGCTGGGAAGGCCAAGATTAGGGTGCCGAAGATTCAGTCTGTGGGGAGAGCCGCTTCCTGGTTCAGGCACCCATGTTCTCGCTGTGTCCTCGCGTGCCAGAAGGGGCACAGAAACTCCCAGAGGTGTCTTCTATAAGGACACTGATCCCGATGACCGTGTCTGCACCCTCACGACCTCATCCCTTCCAAACGTCCCATCTTTTAATACCATCACAGTGAGGGGTTAGGATTTCAACATGAATTTTGGGAGGACAGAACTGAGCCCCTACATGCAANGCATGCAAATGCACTCACTCCATCCCAACAGCCCCAGACTCTTTACTCACTCCAGCACCTGCTCTAAAAGGCCAAAGCTGGACCAGATGTAGGATTCCTCCCGAAGTGGACTCCTCTCCAGCTGGGAACCTCTGAAGCCAGACAAGCGATGTGCTTCCCAGGTACAACGCTGGGACAC
>NW_023199896.1:0-367 GCF_002007445.2 Ailuropoda melanoleuca
ATTTTAAAGCAAGCATTATTCCCCCAAAAAATCTAATATATGGGTTTAGACCTTAGATTTGTTTTCCTCTTCCCTTCAGGATTATGTGACTTAATCTGTTTATTCTCTCACTTAATCTCATTTATTCTCTCAATGGCAACACAATTTTATTCATTTTGTGTGGCAATTTTCAGCCCCATTGTTCATGTCAAAGATGAAGCAATTCAAACAGATCTTTATTCATGCCAATAAAAATCTTACAATGAAAATGTGACTGAGCCATGCAGAATTCTGCATGTAGCTTTTGTAATTTAGTACTTTTGTAAAAGTACTTTCTAGTACTTTCAGGTACTTTATGATTCCTTAGTCCCTGTTATGAATTTATATT
>NW_023199896.1:627-905 GCF_002007445.2 Ailuropoda melanoleuca
TCTCATTTATTCTCTCAATGGCAACACAATTTTATTCATTTTGTGTGGCAATTTTCAGCCCCATTGTTCATGTCAAAGATGAAGCAATTCAAACAGATCTTTATTCATGCCAATAAAAATCTTACAATGAAAATGTGACTGAGCCATGCAGAATTCTGCATGTAGCTTTTGTAATTTAGTACTTTTGTAAAAGTACTTTCTAGTACTTTCAGGTACTTTATGATTCCTTAGTCCCTGTTATGAATTTATATTTTATTTATCATTTATTTATGTTACTT
>NW_023199897.1:0-580 GCF_002007445.2 Ailuropoda melanoleuca
GTTATCTCCTGCAAACTCAATAAAGTCACTAATTCATTCTAGCAGGTTTTTTTGTAGATCCCTTGGGATTTGCCACACGATCATGCTATCTGCAAGCAAGTACAGCTCTGTTTCTCCCTTTCCAATCTGTGTGTCTTTTATTTTGTCTTCTTGCCTTAATGCCCTGGCTAGGACTTTGGGTATGATGCTGAACGAGATTCTGAATGCTGAGTGGACATCCTTCATTTGTCCCTGATCTTAAAGGGACAGCACCCAACCTCTCACCACTCAGTAGGATGCTCACTGATGGGTTTGTGTGGATGCCCCCGAGCAGAAGGAGGGACTTCTCTTCTACTCCTAGTTTGCTCACAGTTTTTATCATAAATCAATGTTGAATTTTGTCAAACACCTTGTGCATGTCAATTGNTATGTCAATTGTTATGATTATACGGTTTACCTTCTTTAACGGTGAATTAACATTTACTGATTTTTAAAACAAAAACAGCCTTGCATTTCTGGGGCAAACCCCGATTTGGTCATGGTGTTGTCTTCTTTCCATATTGTTGGATTCAATCTGCAAGTGTTTTGTTGATGATTCTGC
>NW_023199898.1:0-1560 GCF_002007445.2 Ailuropoda melanoleuca
GATGTGGGCTTCTTGATTTTTCAGCCTGCCTTCTGGGGGAGGGGCCTGCCATGCCGATACTCAGGCAACCCAGTTTGGGTCGAGTCTCCGTGTCCCCTGCGAGGGGGGTGGGGATGGGCACACTGTGAGCCGGTATTTCCAGGCTTTTGTTCTCTGGCGTCTTTCACTAGCGGTTTGCTGTGCCTCTTCTGAGAGTCAGAGCAGCAGTGGCCGAATCTCAGCCTGTGTCTCAGAACAGAGGGATCGCGGACCGTTCTCCACTGATGTTCTGGCCACTTAACTCTGTTACTATTGGTGCTGCTTAACTCTGCAGCTTCCCGGGATGTGCGCCCCACACCCGGTGTCCCAGCCCTTACTTCCCGGGGCAGCGCGTCTCTGTCCTTTGTGTTTCTAACACTGCCAGCCGCCAGCCGCCGCAGGGCGCTCCTGGAGCTCCCAGTCTCAGTCTGGTTCCAGTGAGCACACTGGAGCTCCGTTTCAGTCTGGTGGCTTGCGTTCCCCAGCTCACGGTCTCAGTCTGCTGTCTCGTGGGTGCCGGTCTGCGAGTCCGCCCGCTCCCCCGTGCAGATGGCTACTGCTTCCCGGCGCCCGAACGCAGTGGCTCCCTCCCCCTTCCGTTTATCTTCCGATATCTGTGTGTGGTTTCACGGCTCCCCGCTTCGTACCTCAATACTCAGCGCTGGAGATGTTCATTTGTAGAGATTCAGATGTATCTTCCTGCGTCTCAGGCTGATTCTGTGGATGTTCAGGCTGGTCTGGTACCTATCCAACTCGATTCAGGGAACCGGCTGAAAAAGGGGTCCCCTACTCCTCCACCATCTTAACTCCTCCCTCCCCTGGGTAAAGTATTCTTAGTTGGTATTTTTTTTTTCCAGCACTTCAAATAAATCACCCACTCTTCTGCTTTTCATGATTTTTGCTGAGGAATCCACTGATAGCCCCAAGGTGTTCCCTTGTATCTAATGAGCTCCTTTTCTCTTGCTGCTTTCAAGACTTTTTCTTTGGGTTTAATTTTTGAAAGTTTTATTATAATGTCTCTTGGAGAGGTCTTTTTCAGATTCAATCTTATTGATTGACTGTCCCAAGATTTCCATACATTTCTCTAGGTTTGGGAACTTTTTAGCATTCGTTTGTTTAAGTAAGCATTCTGCCCACTTCTCTCTTCACCTACTGGGACTCCCATAATATGAATATCGTTTCATGACACCATGATGGTGCCCTGTAAGGCCTGTAGGCTTTTTTCCCCTGGGATACAGGACTGTATCCCACTCTGACTGGATAATTTAAATAATCCAGGAGGGCATGGTTGGTTCAGGCAGTTGGGGGCCACAACTTCAGCAACTGCATGAAACGTGGCAGCAAGAGCAGTGGAGGGTTCTTTGTGGCTGTGGTGCCTGTTGGGGTCTTCAGCAGCACCACCAGATCCAGCGCCAGAAGACTGGGGAAGGAGAATGGTGGCAAGAGCTGGTGCTATGCACACACTCCTCTATGGAGGCTGAGAGCAGGCTCATGCCCAAAACAGAGCTCTTTCCAGTGGTGGGGACTGTGCCAACTGTGGGC
>NW_023199899.1:0-694 GCF_002007445.2 Ailuropoda melanoleuca
ATTGGTTGGTAATCTGTCCAACGCCAGTTTTAAAAAGATGCATTGAATTTGGACATCAGAGTACACTTGCTGCTAATGCTGTGCTCACTTTATAGATTTGGGAAGCAGCATCCTGGGAGAGTAATGTTAATGGAAATGTTAGAAAGGTCCACAATGCCCTATCTGCCTTTCTGAGATCCAAAAAGATATAAAAAACTAAAAGCTTTTTGTAAAGCATTTGATGGCAAAACCTGACCTAACTGACATGAGGCTACTTTTACCACTTAGTGTGAATATTCATCCATTTCCTTGCAGAAGGATGAGTGTGTGTGATTACAGGGTTCTTTCCAGTCCCTAATGTGTTGTGTGATAGGCAATCTATGCACCATAGTACTTTTCTAAAATCCAAAAGTTCTGCTACCCCTCTGGCCTCAGGGTTTCCTGTAAAAAATTACGGAATGTATTCTTCTTCAGGCTCAACGGTATGGAANGTATTCTTCTTCAGGCTCAACGGTATGGAAATAATAATAACTCTGCTAATCATAATATGACTATAGCGTCCGGAGCTTCTATTTCGACTTCTACTACGTGCCGGGTAACTCTTCTTTTGTGCTGACTTTTTGGTATACTCTTTGTTTTAAAGGTTTATTTTATTTATTTATTTATTTGAGAGGAAGAGAGCGAGCACAGGGCAGGAAAGGGGCAGAGAGAGAGA